>NC_056739.1:1153224956-1153227456 GCF_019279795.1 Protopterus annectens
AAGAAAACAACTAAAGTATTTACAAAGACATCCACTACAATCAGATCAATTAATTAAACTAAAATACTGTGCTATTGAAATTGGAATTTTTTTAACAAATTTTGTAAATTATCCCATACAATAAAATGTGATGTTTTTCTAGTTGTTCTCATTCTAATTGTGCTTATTTCCATATGACACATTATATTCATAACATTTTAAATTCATTGAACGAAGGAGGTGTATCTGAAATCCAATTTCTAGTTATTATTTTCCTAGCCACTGCTAGGATAGACCATAACAAGGGAAGCTTAATCTTTTTAACACATTGAGGTACAGGTGTGTTGAATAATATAAGAGACTTAGAAATAATGAAATTATCTGTAAAAAGAGCCTGCAAAAATTCATTAATTGACTTCCAGTATTCTTTCAACTTCATACAGTCATAAAACTTATGAGCCCAGTCAGCATTAATTTCTACATTACATCTCTTACATAGATTATCTTTATTATTAATTTTATTCATCGTCAAAGGTGTATAAAAAGATCTATGTAAAATTTCCATGTATAAAGTCTCCAGACAATGGAAGATGTAGTTCTATAAGCAGATTCCAATATATATTGTTTATCTTGTTGAGTTGGTGGGTCCCCATTAATAGAGGTGAAATAATTCCAGTATGAATCTACATTGTAAAAAGTTTCTTGTCTGATAATTTTATGTATATATGAAAGTTTACCTTTATCAGAAACTTTATGCTGTAAATTTATTATCAAGTAATCAATCAGTTTTGGAATAGATTCTTTAACTGTTATAGACATTAGATCTATTCTATCAATGAGATGTTGTCTAAAGATCTGAACCTCTAACCAGCAAGCTTCTCTTAGATCAAATTCTTGTTTTAAGAAATCTAGATTTTTAACTTTATTATCAGATATCAGCTGATACCAGTACTTTAGATTATTATCTATAGCTAAATGAGCTCCTTCAGAAGTAGATGACATAAGCATACCCTGAGTATAAATTATAGGAATACAATAAAATTCCATTCCCTATACTTAGGGTGCATGAATATAAAGTTACGATAACTAATGATAATATTTAATGGGTAACAGACCATATGTTTAGGTGTAATAGGTGAAGTACAAAATTCCTTTAGCAACCACAACATGGAGTTATTTATAATCATATTTTTATGTGTTAAGGAGATTTTCATGAAGTGCATACTAATTAGCTCCCAATAATCTTTCCATTTTGACATATGACCGATCTATTAATAAAGTAATAACTTTTATAATAGAAGAGATAATATATAAATTAAAGTCTGGAAAATAAATACCCCTTGAGACCAGCTATTAGTATGTTTCTTTAATGCAATCCTAGGTCTATTAGGTGCCCATAAGAAATTTAACATTAGTGTATTCAGTTTCTTGATAGTTATTTTTGTAGGTGAAAGTATTATTGATTGTATTAAGTATAAAATCTTGGGGAATATTATCATTTTAATAATTGTAAGTCTCTCCTCCATAGTAAAAACATATTATTCCAGGTATTAAAAAGATTTTGTATATTAAGAAAACAGGTATTATAGTTATTATATATAATAGATTTAATATCTTTAGATAGTATTATACCTAAATAAGTTATCTGACCTGAGTTGGGCACATATTTAGTAAAATCACTAATGAGAGTATTTTTCGTGTATATATAGGTAGTATTTTAGTTTTTCTTCATTGAATATTAAACCAGAAATACTTTTAAAATTCATCATTTTATCAAATAAAGACTGCATAGAAGAATTAGATCCTGCTGATGTAATTAGAACATCATCTGCAAAAGTTGAATTTTTGATGTTGTATTTTCTTCTATTTCAAAACCCTCTATGTCAGTACTGTTTCTAATCAAATTAGCCCAAGGCTCCATTACTAAAGTGAATAATAGTGGAGAAAGTGGACATCCTTGCTTTGTACCTTTAAGAATGGGTATTTTTGTGAAACATATGTTCCTACCTTAATATAAGCCAGCGTTCCTTTGTATAAATGCTCAATTAAATTTACAAATGCATCAGAGAAATTTGTGCATTTCAGTAAGGTAAACAGATAGTCCCAACTTACTGAATCAAATGCTGAACCTATATCAAGACTAATAAGTATTAAATCTTTCTTTTTCCTATTTGCAAAATCAATTAATGTTAAAGTTCTTCTTATATTATCAAAAGTATTTCTATTTACAATGAAGCCCGTCTGATCTATGTCTATAATGCCGGGGATAATTGTCTTCAATCTATCAGCAAAAATACTCATAAACATTTTATAATCAACATTAAGTAATGAGATGGGTCGATATGAAGAACATCTAGTTGGATCTTTATTAGGTTTTAAAACTGGTGAAATAAATGTATATTGCCAAGATGGGGGGTTATTAACTCAGTTTGGGCCAGAATAAAAACCTTATGTATTAATGAATATGTAGTTTTTGAAAGGATTTTATATATCTCTGGTATAATACCATCATTACCCGGTG
>NC_056739.1:1153229956-1153264956 GCF_019279795.1 Protopterus annectens
ATATATATATATATATATATATATATCTGATCTCACTGAGTTGTGTCTTTGTAGAGCACAATCCTACTTGCTGTCCCTAGAATAAATCTGTCTTCTTTATACAAAATAATGCACAGCAAACACATATTAGTAACCAGATTTTACAATCATGCTAACCTACTGCTTTAAAATATATCACATGACATTTCTTCCAGAATAGAGTTATAAGATTATTTATGCTTGTCAATCAGATGAATTAAATGAGTTATAGTAAAGTATATGTTTGGGACACAAGTTTTAACACAGATTATTATGCTACTGTTAAGTAGATTTTCAAAAACATTTAAATAAATGTTTCATTTTCTATGCCTTCTAAAATAAGATATTTACTTGCTACAAGAAACTACATCATCTAAACTCATCATAACTGACATATTTTATGAATAGAGTATTTTTCCTGAATTTGTGGTGTGTCAGTGTGATAACCTTGTCAATGTTTATACTAACTGCTTTCAGTTTCTCTGTGAAAATTCTGTGAGTGAAGCTTCTGAGGAAACTCATGGACACTATGCATGAGACAGCCCACATCCCAGATTGTCTCCCTTAACATTTTGGTGGGAAACTTATTAAAACTTGTGGCAAACATTCATTTTGTCAATAGAGTAAAATATTGTATTCATAGAAATTATTATAAATCATATTAGATAGTTATGCAGATTCTCAGAAAAAAAAAAGCCATCACACTCACACACACACACACATACATACACACACACACACACACACACACACACACACACACACACACACACACACACACACACACACACACACATATATATATATCTGATCTCACTGAGTTGTGCCTTTGTAGAGCACTGTCCTACTTGCTGTCCCTAGAATAAATCTGTCTGCTTTATACAAAATAATGCACAGCAAACACATATTGGTAACCAGATTTTACAATCATGCTAACCTACTGCTTTAAAATATATCACATGACATTTCTTCCAGAATAGAGTTATAAGATTATTTATGTTTGTCAATCAGATGAATTAAATGAGTTATAGTAAAGTATATGTTTGGAGCACAAATTTTTAACACAGATTACTATGCTGCTGTTAAGTAGATTTTCAAAAACATTTAAATAAATGTTTCATTTTTTATGCCTTCTAAAATAAGACATTTACTTACTACAAGAAACTACATCATTTAAACTAATTATAACTGACATATTTTATGAACAGAGTATTTTTCCTGAATCTGTGGTGTGTCAGTGTGATAACCTTGTCAATGTTTATACTAACTGCTTTCAGTTTCTCTGTGAGAATTCTGTGATTTGAAGATTCTGAGGTAACTCAAGGACATTGTGCATAAGACAGCCCACATCCCAGATTGTCTCTCAACATTTTGGCGGGAAACTTATTAAAAACTAGTGACAAACATTCATTTAGCAGTGTAAATGCATCTAAACATGACAGAACCTCCACAATGTATTCCACAGATCATCACAGCCTCTATGCAAGTGAAATTAAACTCAAAATTACCAACAAGTAATAAAACTCAGCATTCTTCTCCCAACTCAATTTTCATACAAATCCTATTATTCACTGTGCCCACACAGTCAAAAGCATTTCTATATATTAATAAAGAAAAGAAAAGAGAGTAGAAAATAAAAGGGAGTGAGGCAGAAATAAAAAATGTAAGAGAAAGCTGTAAGAAGTATATACAATGGAATGTTACTTACTGTTTATATTAATAGAGTTAAAAATAAAACATATTATTTACTCTTATTTAGTTCTGATTATTATTAGTTAAAGCATGACAGATTATTTACAAACAAGCATAAGCAGTATAATCAAGAAAGTATAATTAGAAATAGCATTTGAAGAACTTATAAACTTTTACAAGAAATAAATATGTTATTATTCTATTAATGATATTTTCATTACTGTTCTCTCCCTGCCCTCCCCCACCCTTTACTCACTACATAATCTAAATAGAATGTCATTGTTTAAACAAAGACAATAATAAAAGAAGAAGGAAGAAAAAGGTAAAGATAAAAAAAAATGTATCAAATTACTAACCTTACTTTTTTCAGAAAGAAAAACAAATAGAGTCACAGCCTGCCATTAAATCCTCAGGCATTTTGACTGGTTATGAAACAAAACATTTCTTTGCACATAGAGAATAACTTTGATTAAATCTTTTCCAAAATATTTGTGGCTTTCTGGAAATGCAGGAACTATATTCAAAAAGATTAATAATGAACTAAAATGATGAGAGAGAAAAAAAAACATATAACAAATCATTTGTTTTTAGTCTCTTCTTCTTCTCTGAAGTCTTCCAGGAAGCTTCAGTTGCCAATCTCTTTAATGAAGAACTAGCCCATTCCATTTCTTCTATTTTATCCAAAATCCTTTTTTCTTTGACAAACAGTAAAGCAGAGTCTAAATCATCAAGACCTTAGGACCATCAGGAAGGAAGATTTTAAGCTTGGCAGGAAACAGAAGGTATGTTTTAAACTGTGCTTTTTAAGCTCCCTTATTAGTGGCAGAAAAACTTTTCTTTTAGCAATTACCATGGAAGAATAGTCATTGTCAAAACGCACAGTTGTCTCATTAAACTTAACAGGAGCTTTAGCCCAAGCAGATTTAAGAACCATCTCTTTATCAAAAGATGATAGAAATCTAACTATAACTGATCTAGGATAGTTTTTGTTAGAGTTAGTATTAGCTATAGATCTATGTGCTCTTCGATACCAAAAGAGAATGCTTCTGGTAAATCTAAAGTTTTAGGGAGCCATGTTGTTAAAAAGAAGTAATATTGTTACCTTCAATATTTTCTGGCAGTCCAAAATCCTAATGTTATTGCGCCTAGATCTATTTTCCAGGTCATCCAGCTTTGTTTGTAAATGTGTATTTTGTTTCAGCAGAAACTCAATGTTGATTTCCTGTTCTTGTATTTTATTTTCCATGTCATTCACAGCTTCTTCTATGCCTGTCATCTGGATCTTCTGTTGTTGCAGGTCCATATGTAACAAGTCTATTTGTTTTGTAGTTTTTTCTATGAAAGTGTCTATTTTAGTATCCATTTTATCCATCTTAGCAGTAAGTTGCTGGACTATAATTATCAGAGACTGAAGTTCTTTCTTGATGCTGGAGTCCTGAGAATTTGTCTTACTGGAACTCATTTCAGACTGATAAACTGACAGGAAAATTTCCAAAGTAATTTCTGACAGGAATATTATTAAGATTTCCTTTCTTTTTTAGATATAGTTCAAGAACTATATAAAACAAACATATTCAGAAAGAAAATTACTTCAAGAATTAAATTTTTAAGTAATTAATTCCTGTCAATGTAATGAAATTGGTGGAGCTGAAGAAATCTGCTGCTATCCTGTGTTCATCCTTGGTCACCTTGCATTTTGATTCTTGATATAGCTATAGAATGCTTTGTGGTTGTCTTTAGAATCAGTGGTGATTTTGCTTTCGTAACTAGCTTTGGAGGATTTTATGAGGGATCTCAGCTTCTTACTGAGGCTAACCAGGTAGTTCCTCCAATCATAGGATTTTACTCTTTTCTGCAACCGTTTCTTTCTTCTGTTGTAGAGTTTGTTTATGGCAGGGGACCACCAGACTGGCTTCCTGTTTTTGGAGGATAGCATCTTGGTTCTGTTAGGGATAGCATGATCCATGCATTTGTGTAAGTGCTTATAAAGTGCATTTGTATAGGATTCAGCAGTTGTACCTCTATTGTCCATCTGCATGGGTGTCGTGAAGTTTGCCACTTCTGTCTTAAGAAGCGTGAAGTTGGCTTTGGAGAAATTTTTACAGTGGTTTCCCTAATGGGGGGTGGGGGTGGGATGTCTAGGGTCATTAGCTTGTGGTCAGATCTGATCAATGAGGAATTGACCTCTGGTGTGGAACACTGGTCACCCATGTTGGTAATGACCAGGTCTAGGAAATTTCTGCCCCTGGTGGGGGTGTGGATAAGTTGATCCAAGGCTCTGGAATTTATGAATTCAAGAAAACGTTGAGCAAAAGAGTTGGTACATGAGTAGTTTTCCCAGTTAATGGTGGGGTAGTTGAAATCACGCATTGTGAGGGTGTTAGGATGTACCCTAACATTTTCCAGTGTATCAAGAAATGAGGAGTGGGAATCCTGGTGCATGGTGGGAGATCTGTAGCAAGTTACAATTTGGATTGCAGTCTTGCCCAGAGTTAGTTTCACTTGGATAATCTCAGATGAATTATGCTGAGCATCTAGCCTGGAGGTGTGGATATCCTTAATGAATATGGACACACCTCCGCCTGTAGTGTTTCGGTCCAGGTTAGGTGGCTGAAATGTGTGGTACGAATTATAGCCTGGTAATGCAGTGGTGCTCTCTGGAGCCTTGAACCAGGTCTCTGTCACTGCACAGATGTTGATGTTCTCCATTTTAAGGAGTGCCTCGAGTGAATGCATTTTGAGGTGTAGACTTCTAGCATTGAGTAACATTACCCTCAGAATTTGTTTACTTGTACCTGTTATGGTGGTGAATTTGTCATTTGAACCTTGCCTAAAATGGCACTATAGGGGTGGCAAGAGCCTTAGCCAGTATCCGGAATCCCAAGGGTGACAGGTGCAGGCTATCTCTGGCAAAGCATCATGGTCTGTCGATCATGTCATCCCAGGCAGACAGATACTGGATCCCCTTAGAATGACACCAGAAACTTAGCCAGTTGTTGAAGTCAATCATTTTGTCCATGCACTGTGGTATCATTCTAAGTGATGGCAGGATACTACTCAGGGCTAGGGCCATACCTGCCTGGGCTACAAGATCAGAGAGGTCCTCCATGTCTCTTTTCATGTAGTCCAGGGAGTTACATCTCAGGTCATTCACACCAACATGGACAATGGCAGATTCATATTTGTACTTGTTGTGGAGTGACCTGAGTGCATGTGTTATGTGGCAGATCCTGGCACCCGACAGGCAGCTGACAGTAACTTTCTCCTTGCTTAGCCTGGTTAGTGGAACATCAGTGTGCCTGACTATAGAGTCACCTATGACTAGAGTGTTGGGTACATTGTTATGCCTTATGGGCTGTGGTTGAGTGGCACACTGAGTTGGTTGCTATGTATCATTTGGGTTGTGTTGGGGGTGGAGGTTGTTTGTGTTTCTGCTGTTGGAGGTTTCTGTTGCTTGAGCTGATTTTTATTGAGAGCCTCAGTGAATGTAGGTGTGTGTTTTTGGTTTCTATGTGTCTGTTTTGGTGGTGTAGGTTTTGAGGGACTATGTGATGAGTGTGGTGTGGTGCAAGTGTTTACCTTCTCCTCTTGACTGTCTAGTCCAGTCTTGGGTGAAGAGAGCTTTGCTTCCAGTTTGGCTATATAAGTGCATCTCTCACAGGTTGTAGTGTTGGGTAGTAGGAGTAGAGGGTTGTCTGTGTACATGAGGCAATTGCTGCATTGCCCCAAGATGCCCAGATTCATTAGGTCGACAGGAGAAAACACTGGGAGCTGACCCTTAGACATGCCTGGATAGGTGCTTATTTATTAAGTACTAAAAACTATGTTCCTCTAGACAAGTGAGGAAAGTTGATTGCTGTAGCAATTTGTAGCTTATTTAGTGCTTACAACAAGTTCTATGGAAATACTTCCAGGCAAAAATCTTAAATCTTCTAGATTTTGTTGCATATTTGGGAGCCTTATATATGTATTCCCAATGTTTCTTTCTGTTTCTGTTTATGGATAGCTAGATTTTTATCTCTTTTCCCCATCTTTTCTGACCTCTTCTTATTGATTCTTATAGTTATCATGCAATATTTTATAAGCCCTACTTATTATTCATTTTTTAACAGCAACTTTTGTTCTAGATTCAGTTAAAAACTTACCCAGTGCAGGTCTTTCATTTAGGATTCTCCTATCCCTTTTTCTGCGTCTGTACTGTAGTATGAATCCCTGATAGGAAGGTAATCACTAACCTGCAATTCAAATGTCTTCTTGACCTCTTACCACTCTATTGTATTTCCTTCTCTAATTATTTGTTACCAGTACCTTGGTTCCTTTATCTTTCTCCAGCAAATTCCAGCCCCCTCTTGTCTATTGTCTGTATCCCTAACTGCAGCCATCCTTATCAGTAGAATCTCCTTTCTCCATTCCTGTGTTGACTTAGTTCTTAGTATACTTTCTGGTAGTTTTTTAATATAATACTGTTTCTACATTTTTAATTTATCCAAACCTTTTGGGTTTCTAATACTATGATGAGAATGGACCCCATTCCTAAGTCAAAGTATGTTTAAAGTTCATGATATTAGTATTGTATCAGTCTTTGATGTTAGCCAGAAGTACTCTTTGCAGCACCTGCAATGTTCCCAGTAATGACTCCTTCTACAATTTGTATGGATTTACATGTATCAGTAACATATCTAAATACAATTGTAAATTCTTTTTCTAAGACCCATTGCTCCTACTACTATTGGAATTGTCTGGGTGTCTTTCTTCTACACTGCTCTAGTTTCTGCCTGCAAATCCTGATATTTTATGACTTTGTGTCTCTTTGTATGCAAGACACTGTAGTCAGAGGGTGTAGCGATTTCAATGATGAATGCTACTTTTGTCTTCTTTTCAGAGACCACTATGTCTGGTTTTATCGCATCTATCTTTTGAACTGTTGGCAATGGGTGATCCCATGTGGTGTAGGCTTCATTTCTATGATGCTTTGTGGCTCATGTTTCCAGTGTTTTTCAGCTACTTCAGTTTAATAATGTTTGTACAATCCCCAGTGCAGCAGTCTTGCTACATTATTATGCCTTTCAATATACAGTCCTTCTGCCTTTAATTTGTCACAGCCAGGAACAAGGTGTGCAACTTTTTCCAATTCTGTTTTACAAAATCTACATTTGTCTGTTTCTCCCACGTGTTCAATGAACTTTGTATTAACCATTCCTTTGTTCGCTCCTGATCAACATGAGGTTGTTCCAGAAGTTTTCTATACTTGCAACTATATTTCTGCATTTTCTACATTTCTTGCCTTCTCATTTGATCCTTCACCTTATGGTCTTTCGTTTTTTTACACATTCAGTCGCTACTTGATTTTTTATCTACTTCTGGTTTGATTTCCATTCCCATTTGATGCTGATATGCTTCTGCTAGACTAAGAAGGGAAGTCATCTTAGATTTATTCTCTTCATGTTTCAAAACTTTCAGTATGTTTGGGTTTTGTGAGGTCAGCAGATATGTATGCAGTCCCAGGATTGAAGATCTATACATGTAATCAATATCAAGGAGGCCCATACCTCCTTCGGAATGGGAAATATATATTCATGGTATGCACTGATTTTTATAAATCACTTGATGTGCATGAAGTAGTCTTCTTGTTTTAGTGTCTAATCCATCCAACACCTTTTTGGGCCAGCCAATCACTCCAAAACTGTAAGTTAGGACAGGAAAAGCAAACTGGTTTATAGCTTGAACTGTGTGCATAGATGTCAACACTGTTTTCAGAATTAATTCAAGTCTTCTAAAATATTCCTGAGTTTTATTCACATTTGTTCATGTTTTATTGTTGATCCTTCATCAGTTCCCAAATATTTATACACTCCCTCTTGCTCAAATTCTTTTATGTCACATTCTTGTCCCAAACTGATGTTTTCTTGGTGCTGCAGCTTTCCTGCTTTAAAGGTTGCCTTTGCATGTTTATCTAGAGCAAATTATATTCTTATATCATCTGAAAAAGTTTTGACTATTTGCAGTTTTGCTTTCAGTTCCTCATCTGATAAGCTATACAGTTTTAAATCATTCACAAAGAAAATATGAGAAGTATTTACACTTTGTTGTTTTCTGGGAGCCAAATTATAGCCATGCCCTAATCTGTTAAGCAGACAGCTTAATGGGTTAAAGGCAAGGTAAAAGAGCAGGGGTGACAGAGAGTCACCCTGGAATATCCTTGTTTGGATTTTTATCACTGGAATAATAATTTGACCTTTATTATGGCTTCACTACAACATGGTTTGCCACTGTTTCATGGTCGCTGTGATGTAGTTTATCAGTGTAGGGTGTATCTTATACATTTTTAAGTAGTCTTTTATCCATGAATGTGGGATACTGTCAAATGCTTTTTTGTAGTCTGTCCATGACATACTTAGATTATTCACCTTTTTTACAGTTCTCCACTATGACTTTATTTAACAAAAATTATCCTTTGTTCCATATGACTTTCTTTTATTACCCTTTTTTCTATTGACATAATTGAGTTTTCTTCTAAATGACTATAAACTCTGTCGGCATCAATTCCAGTGTACAGTTTATACGTTGTCGGAAGGTAAGGTATTGGTCTACAGTTTTTAGGGTAGCTTGTAGGCTCACTCTTAAGAAGGAGCATTGTTTTTGCTGTTGTTAGCCAGGCTGGTGTCTGTTTGGGGTGCACATATAAATTGTTCTTACTCATGGCTAAATCTTCGTGCAAAGATGTTAATCCTTTAGCCAGCAGTTAGGTACTGCATCTGGGCCTGGGGTTTTTTAGTTAGAGGCTTTTCTTAACTTTGTTTCAATCTCTCTGTCCATTACTTCATTCCGTTTCATACCCTGTACCTTTAAACTTCTTATTCTTTCTTTTACTTTTTCTATCAAGAAAATACAAAGTGAACTGGACGACCAGGAAAAGTAAAATTTTATTGAGCGCTTTCGTCAATTTTTAACTATGACTTCTTCAAAATAAAATCAAGTTACACACTGAGTCTTATATAACCAGAGCAATAAATTAATTAAAAAAACTGTGAAAAGTACATCCACTTTTAAAGGTACAGGCTCCCTTAATGCATTTTACTAGCAAGTCATGTAAATTTTGACCATAGGTGTTATATCTCTTTATGACTATATTTTCATAATCAAGAACAAATAAAATCAATAACATTCTTGTCATGGTTGTAAAAAACATGGAATATTTAAATGCAGAAATCTGCTTTTAATTTTAAAAAACTGCTAAGTGAAACCATATCATTAAGCCCTGGGCTAGTGGTAGCATTGACCCTCAGTTGCCATAATAGCTCTTTATACTCCAGTAAATGGTCAACAGGGCCACACCTTTTGTCTATGATGATCTGTTCAAGAACTATAAACTTGAAATAATGACCTGAGTGAAGGTTGATATGTTTGGCTAATGCATTTGTAATATTACATTTTTCAATGTCATAAATATGTTGATAAATGCAAGTTCTAAAAGCATTTCTGACAAATGCTGGTGTAAATTACTTTTTTACTACCACAATTATATTTCTGAAATAATCTAACCCATCCATAACCTTTGAGTAAAACCCTGTCTCCCTCTAATATATGCTTACACTGCGTGCACTGCCCACATTTAGTCATTTTTCCCAGTCTACCGGTGGTACTACTAAATGGATTTCTTTCAAGGATATTCTTGATGCTGGTGTCCTTTCTGTAGACCACTACAGGGGCTTCACCAACCTGCTGACCTATGCTTTCATCACTGTTAAGGATGACCCAGTTTTTGAAAACAATGTCCCGAATCAGTGGGAACTGTGGAGTGTATGTGAGGATGAGCCCATTGTGAAAACGATCAGTATGGTTGTTACTGTTCTCCAACGATGCACACAATCTGGTAATATCAATTCCTAATAAGGGATAGAAATGTCCCTCTAATCTCTTTTTAGTAACTTCTTCCAACAAAGGTGTAACAAATTCTTTCGGATATCCTCTTCTAAAAAGCATACTCAATAAAACATCACTTTCCTTCTGGAAATCTTTCATCCTGCTAACCATACAGGCTAGTCTCACCCCCTGGCTTTTGACTAAGGATCTTTTTTGATGCACAGGGTGAAAGCATAGGTCAGAAGGTTGGTGAAGCCCCTGTAGTGGTTTACAGGAAGGACACCAACATCAAAAATATCCTTGAAAGAAATCCATTTAGTAGTACCACCGGTAGACTGAGAAAAATGACTAAATGTGGGCAGTGCACGCAATGTAAGCACATATTAGAGGGAGACAGGGTTTTACTCAAAGCTTATGGATGGGTTAGATTATTTCAGAAATATAATTGTGGTAGTAATAAAGTCATTTACACCAGCATTTGTCAGACTTGTATGTGCTTCTATATCGGAAAAAACAAAAATGCTTTTAGAACCTGCATTTATCAACATATTTATGATATTGGTAAATGTAACATTACAAATGTATTAGCCAAGCACATCAACCTTCACCCAGGTCATTATTTCAAGTTTATAGTTCTTGAACAGATCATCATAGATGAAAGGGGGGGCCCTATTGACCATTTACTGGAGCATAAAGAACTATTATGGCAATTGAGGGTCAATGCCACCACTAGCCCAGGGCTTAATGATATGGTTTCACTTAGCAGTTTTTTAAAATTAAAAGCAGATTTCTGCATTTAAATATTCCATGTTTTTTACAACCATCTGACAAACTCAATAACTGTTGAAACCAAAGGCCTGGAATAGCTGCAGATAAACGGACCAAGTATAACAAATGTACCTGACCAAATTTCCTTTCTTTGCACCTGTATCCAAGTAAGAAAAACTTTGTATCCAAATACAGGTGACCCCGTATTACTTTGAAGTAAAAGTGTATTTATTAAGCGATACCAACTTCAATAACTTTGGTTAGTTAAAACAACACAAATAAAACGCTTTTTGTTTCCAACAATTTGAAAACTTTTTCAAATAGCTTATACTCCGCCCCTTTTCCTCTATTTATATTAATCATGACATCCTCTCTCCTTAAAGGTACAAGGCAACTTAGGTACAATGTACTTTTACAATGTCAAAGTTGTTTGTTATTATACAACATATCATCAAATAAAATCAAGTAAAATAAAACCTTTTCTATCCATCTTTAAATTGTCTGACATAAAAACTTTGCAAACAAATAAAAACTTTGCATTTAAATCTCAAAACTTAGTACAATGTGTGTGCTCCATAATACAAGTGCACTGTACACTACTTATGTTTATACCAATACATACTTATTAGAATGCTAATGTAAGAAGCAACCCAAATATATTTAAATTTATATGTTTAAAAGTCCTTATGAGTTCCTGTCCTATTATATTCAGGATATTGTGACATTCATGGTACTTCTGTGGAGATTATTATATATATTTATCACCCTAAGCAAGTTACTTAAAACAGCTCTGTATGAACTTCGTTTTCATATTATAAAGACTACAACCCTGCAATAATAGAAATGTGCAAATCTATATTTATATTCTTTGTATCTGCCTCGTCATAAGTTGGCTAGATACATCACATCTACGAATGCCAAAATTGTAAAAAGTCAGAAGCTATTTAAGATAATATCTATAAAAACTCTCATCATGTAAGTAAGTGCAACGAGTGTTAACTGTATTGTAGATAGTCAAACATAGTCACATAAAATACTATACACACGTGTATACACCTATTTGTTGACAGGGGACTTTCTACTTCAGTTAAGAGCAATAAATGGCCAACAAAACATGTAGTGACTTTCTGACTTCATCATGCAAATAACATTGCAACATCGTTCAGTAACAAGTGTAACATTGTAATAACATAACGTCTCAAAATCTCAAAACTATATATGGGAAATAGTACTAGTCTAAACTCAGACTTATTTACAAAAGTAAAATCTATGTGAGTGATGAAGTTAGTGACTTCTGTCTAAGTTCTTTAATCTAAGAATACAGAATATTGAGGACGTTTCATTGATACCTGGATAGGTACATGCATGAGTGGTAAGTTGCCACATTAGTTCCAACCTTTCCAACAAGAGGCTAGCTGGTCCACCTCTTTCATCCATTTTTATTTTGTCAATGACTCGAAACTTAAAGTAGTGTCCTACATACTCTGTAGTATGTCTTGCCAAGGCATTGTCAAGTTTACCATTTTTTATACTATATAGGTGTTCGTACAGTCTTTCTCTAAGTGTACGTATCTTTTTTCCTATATAGAAAGCTTGACACTGTTGGCATGCAGAGAGATAAAGTATCAATTTAGATTGGCAATTGTACTTACTTCTAGTGTCATATTTTCTGTCACTAATGTTAAATGTCCTTCCCGTGTCTATGTGTCTACAAAAATTACACATTAAGCACTTTGACATACCTGGATTTTTTACTACTACTATATTGGCTTGATGTTCCAAAATTGCTTTCATATTTTTACCTTTTTTGAAAATCAATTTAGGGAGTTCTAAAAGCCTTTTCCTCACATTTGGATCATTTTCCAGTATTTCCCAATTCTTGTATATGACTTGCCTAAGGTCTTCTGCATTTATACTATATCGGGTGATAAAATTATAACTAATATGAGTGGGTCCTTTTTGTATGTTGTTATCTATCAAGGCTTCTAAATTTCTCTCAACTTCCCTATTACTAGTGTCAAGGATTGGTTTGTATATTCCTCTCCTTCTCTTAGTAGTAATTTCATTGGTCAGGTCGTAGACCAAATCCAATGGGTATCCCCTGTTCTGAAACATCGTGCCTAAGTTCTGACATTCAGTTAGAAAATCTTCGTCAAGAGTTGTCATTCTTGCTACTCTCACCAGCTGTCCTTTTACCACTGATCTCTTTTGGTAAAATGGGTGACAGCTGGTGAAGTGTAACAGACTGTTGGAAAAAGTTTTCTTTCTGAAAATAGTGCTTACATACCTGTTGTGTTTATTGTCTTTCCTTAATTCTATATCTAGAAAAGAAATCTTATCCTCACTGTAGTTTGAAGTAAATTTCAAGGTGTGTAATGTTGTTAAGGTACTGAATAAGGTCTCTAGATGTACTTTCGTCACCTTTTACTATGACAAAAATATCATCTAAAAATCTTGTAT
Organism: Protopterus annectens; assembly: GCF_019279795.1. Classification (NCBI taxonomy): domain Eukaryota; kingdom Metazoa; phylum Chordata; order Ceratodontiformes; family Protopteridae; genus Protopterus; species Protopterus annectens. The sequence goes on from NC_056739.1 coordinate 1,153,242,758, forward strand.
AATAGTACAACAAGTTTTTAATGTGGGTTTGGTTCATAATATATGTATCTTCCCATTGGGCCATGATTAGGTTCGCAAAGCTTGCCCCAAGGGTGGAGCCCATTGCGACTCCTACTTTTTGCAAGTAAAAGACGTTATCAAATGTGATAAAATTGTTGAACAACACTATGTCCATTAACTCCTCCACTAGAGTCAATTCATTGCGTGTCATTCCTAGATTAGTTAGTTTTCTAGAAACCCATTCTATCCCTTCTTAATGTGGGATACATGTTTACAAATCCTTAAGATCAGTTGTCATGAAATTGTATTTTTCTACGTATGCAAGCTGATTAATGTCTTTCAAAAAGGACCAAGAGTCTTTGCAAATTTGACTTTCACACTTTATGTACTTTTTCAATATTGAGTCCACTACTTTAGCACAACTATAGGTAATACTGTTACGTGCATCCACTAGTGGTCTCATCAGTGGATTTTCTATATTTTTATGTACTTTAGGTACTTCAAATAACAACGGAATTTTTAGTGCTAACATAGTCATGTATACATGTTTAGGTCTATTTTTGCTTCTGTAAACAAGTCACTAATATACATTTTATTTCTGGCATAGGCAATGTTCAATTCATTCCTTGAAACTCTAAAATATGTTTCACTATTCAAGAGTTCTTTCATTCTCTGTTTGTAATCTTCTTTTTCCATAATAACTAACCCCCCTCTCTTATCGGGTTTCATAAACCTGAGGGGTAGTTTAAGTATGGAATTCAGTGCATGTTTGTCTAATTCAGAAATATTTCTTTGATTTTTCTTTAAACTGCTATTTGCTAAACTATTTCTTATATCACTTTCACATATTTTGTCAAATAGGTCTACACTATTCTGTAATGGAGGGTTGTAAGTGCTAGTGATGTAAAATTCAGAGTCTTTATATGTATCTATTCCTAGGATAACAGCTAAATTGACCTTACGCACAAATAATTTAAAATCTATAAGTGTTTGTGCTAGTTGTGCTCTTTCTGCTATGACAAATGTGTTGGCTTTAACAAAAAGTTCAACAAGTACAGGGTCAATATTAGTCTCTGTGTAGTTGTAAACTGTGAAGTCTCCTTTTGCATTTAACAACATGTTACAGTACCTGGTGTTGTTCTGATAAGTGACATCTATTTTTTCCTCCTCTTGTTGTTGTAAAGCTGTTGGTTTCTCCCCCGAGGATTGTGGTTCTGGGTTTGATGGTGAAAATTTTCATTCTTGTTTACAATATTGTTACTAGAATTTTCTTTGTAAGTAGAATTGTTTTTCTGAATAATTCTCTCACTTCTTCGTATTTCTCTATCTTCACCCATATAAGTATCATTAGTTGTATGCGGTCCAGAGTTTATGTTTGTTCTTGTAGTTGTTTCCTTCTGTCTCCAGACTTGTGAGGGTGGTGGTTTTGGGTACTCTGTTCTATTCCTGTAAGCCATTTTGTCACGTTGCATTTTCTTCTCTTTTGTTGTCTTACATTTAACCATAAGCTGGTTAATACTTTCAAAAGTTCTATTGTACTCAAATTTGTAGCGTTCAAAGTCAGAACTGTTTGTTATTTCTTGGTCAATTTTCTCTATATCCAAGGCTAAAGTCTCAAGATTTAATTGGTAATGCTTGGTCATTAATTCTAGAAGTTCTGTTCCATGTCTATCAAACATGGTAATTAAGTCATTGTGAAATGCTGACCCCTCTACTAGGCCTGTCGGGTACTGCCATGATCTAAGACCTTTTGGTACTACCTTTTCCTTAACACATTCTTTAAAGTAAGAAACTTCTAGTTGTAGTTTCTTATACTTAACTAGAACATGATCGAGTGACTTCAAATTTGTCACAATGGAAATATTACCTCCAGCCGGGTTCTTTTGTGCTTCTGTATGTTCACTGTTACCAAGTTGCATCGGTTCTTGTAGCCATGCTGATAAATTAAGCGTCCCAATAAGCCCTGAGGTGTTAATCTCATTTCCTGTGCTTCTAGAATTACCACTAAAGTTAACACTTTCGTTTTGGTTAAGTGATGGTCCTAAATTATTGCTAACTTTGTGGTTCATTGAGGCAGAGTTTGTGTTCACTCCCTGAGAGTGACAATTTGTTAGTTGAAGGTTTAATGCATTGTTTTGTACAGTCTCCTTCTCTCTTTGCACTATTATATGTAGTCCCACTCAATCTCTCTACTTTATCCATCAAGTTTTTCACTCGTTCAGATAATAACTTTATAAGTGAAGTTAAATTGCCTGGTTCACTGTCCTGTGTATCAGGTACGAATGTACTCTCTCCATTTTCTGCTGCCATCTACACAAACGACTGACAAACTCAATAACTGTTGAAACCAAAGGCCTGGAATAGCTGCAGATAAATGGACCAAGTGTAACAAATGTACCTGACCAAATTTCCTTTCTTTGCACTTGTATCCAAGTAAGAAAAACTTTGTATCCAAATACAGGTGACCCCATATTACTTTGAAGTAAAAGTGTATTTATTAAGTGATACCAACTTCAATAACTTTGGTTAGTTAATACAACACAATTAAAACGCTTTTCGTTTCCAACAATTTGAAAACTTTTAAAAATAGCTTATACTCCGCCCCTTTTCCTCTATTTATATTAATCATGACATCATCTCTCCTTAAAGGTACAAGGCAACTTAGGTACAATGTAATACGGGCTCACCTGTATTTGGATACAAAGTTTTTCTTACTTGAATACAAGCACAAAGAAAGGAAATTTGGTCAGGTACATTTGTTACACTTGGTCCGTTTATCTGCAGCTATTCCAGGCTTTTTTACAACCATGACAAGAATGTTATTGATTTTATTTGTTCTTCGTTATGAAAATATAGTTATAAAGAGATATAACACCTATGGTCAAAATTTACATGACTTGCTAGTAAAATGCATTAAGGGAGCCTGTACCTTTAAAAGTGGATGCACTTTTCACAGTTTTTTTAATTGATTTATTGGTCTGGTTATATAAGACTCAGTGTGTAACTTTATTCTGAAGAAGTCATAGTTACAAACTGACGAAAGTGCTCAATAAAATTTAACTTTTCCTGGTCGTCCATTTCGCTTTGTATTTTCTTAGTTTTGCTCCTTTTGGTTTACTTTTTCTATCAATTTAGCATCTTTGATAAGTTTCACAAGATCTTCATAAGTGTTCCTCCAAAATGTGTCTATTTCTTCTTTTTTGGTGGTCTTTCAATTCCTTTTACCTTGCTTTCCAATTCTCTATAAAACTTTTTGGAGTCATCAATAAATTGCTTATTTTGTACTTTTCCTTTATATTTATCTATGTATCTTCTAAGTTTTTCTTCCCATGCTGATATTTTAGTTTATTATTTGTGATCGTGCATGATAAATCCAAATCTGTTATAATACTGCACATTGCTTTTATCCCGTCTGTCTTTCTGAGTATTTTGTTGATCTGTTCCCTCTTCTATACTCTTCTAACAGTGACGCTTCTTATCTTAATTGCTTTACAGTTCTTTCTATTCAATACTTCCATGATGGCATTCAATTTCTCCCCGACCTTTCCCTTACTACCTTGTGTTCTTGTGGTAGGACTTTATCTGTTATTAATTTGGCTGCACAGTAATGAATCGTATTTACTTCTGTTATATCACATGAATCTCTATGGACAGTCCTAATTACTGTATTAATTTTATCAAACTTCTAACATTTTGGGTTTTATTGACCTTTTAAAGCCACGGTGGTCCAGCGGTAGCATTGTCGCCTCACAGCAAGAGGTTCTCCTGTTCGATTCTCAGCTGGAGCACCTTTTGTGTAGAGTCTGCATGCCCTCCCAGTGGTTGAGTGGCATTCGAAAGACATGCGTGAATGGGCATGCCTTCGTTGAAGGTTGGGCATCGGTCTGGCACCTTGGCACCATAAAAACTGACTGCCAATCATTAGTGGACTGGAGTTCCGCTGTGGCGACCCCTAACCGGGAAAAAACAAAAGAAAACTATATTGACCTTCTACAGTCTATTTTTTCATTGACCTTAATATGTCTATCCATCTCTATTAAATCAAGCATCTCTTCTCTTAGATCATTTTCTTTTAAACTGAAGGCACATTCTTTGTTCACCATTTCCTGCGAGCATTCTATAGAAAGTTCCAGAGCTTCTTCCTATGCCACGTTCTTTTCAGTTTCACCCTGTGTCATGCATTACTCTTTCATATGGGAACTCACTGGTCTATCACTCCACAACATTGACAGTGTCAGTGTTGCTACAGTTTCCTGTTCTTGCCCTTGGTGTATAGCCCCAACTGAACCTTTGTACTGGTTTCCTATGGGAGGTTCCAAAGTATCTTCATATGTCAACTGATTAAATGCTTCCTGCTCCACTAGTTTCTCCTTAATTAGGGTGTCCATTCTCTATCCTGTTGTGTTGTTATCTGAGTTAAATTTTCTACACTAAATCCTTCACTTTGCAGGTAATCCATAGCCTCAGTTTCTATTTCTTTAATTTCTCCATTACTAATCCTGTTTTCTACTTTTCCACTTTATTTTCTTATTTTTTGTATTGTAAAATTTGCTATACCCTGATGTCTTTGTCTGTATTTCTCTTCAACTATCTTTGCTGTTGCTCTTTTTGCACTGATTAGTTTTGTTTTCTCCTTTGCATACATATTGCACCATATTACATTTCTCTTTATTTTCCATGCCCATATTTCTTCTTAATATGTTTCCTGCTCCTCTTGTCTCTCCTTACTTTGTGGACTAGTTGTTCCATTATGCCATGACATGACCTATGTTAGACGTTCTACACTGAATATTTCACTTCACAAATATTCCATAACTTCAGCTTCTAGTTTTTTAACTACTACTTGACTAATATTCTGTTCTACATTCCCTCTTTGTGATCTTATTTTTTTTTAATTGTGACATTTTCCATATCTGGATGCCTTTGCCTATATTTCTCTTTGAATAACTTTGGGGATGTCTTTTTGTGTTAATTAATTTGGCTTTCTCCTTTGCATAAATATTGCACCATATCAGATCTCTCTTTCTTTACCATGTCCATATTTCTTTTTTATAACCTTCAAATGTCTCAAGATTTTGTTCTTTAAATTTTTGCACATCCACAATTGCTTCTTTTTCCAAACAGCACAAGCTTGCTTGGTCTATATAGTGTTTTTTCATGGATCTGTTGTATTAATGAACACAAATTTTTATTTGAAGCTTCTGACAATTTTTCTTCAGGAAGTATTTTTCTTCCATCTAATTTCTCTCTTAATCTTTTCATATATCGTTTGTCTGGAAATTCTGGTCTTCTTGCATAACAGTAACAATACATCATTTCTTTCTTATCCTCAGTAGTCCACTCTACTGTCTGTATGACTCTTTTTTGGCATATCAGTTTTTGTGATTTTTGTGGACTGCTGCTTCCTTCCAGAACAGGGAGGGCAACCTCCCTCTGGGCCTGGCCTAGCCCCATTGTAAAATATTTCCATGTCCTGAGGATTTTACACTGTCTTTTTTCTAGTCCTGGTACCAGTGCCCTTCCTGGGTTGGGCACTATTTTACATCTGTATGACTGTTATTATTCTCCTTAAGGATCTGCATCCAAAATCCCATTTTCCTTATTTCTTGAATTAGATCCCTGCCTCATCATCATCATCATCCTTTTCCACTTTGAATTGTAGCTTTCTGCTTGTGTTAAGTATATAAGCCTTAGCTGTGTAGCTCTGAAATATCCCTTCAAATCAGATAATCATAAACCTTCTTGTTCTATTGGAAAGATCAACTTATCCCACTTGAATCTTCAACTCTTCCTCCCAAATAAAATCCTTTGACTTTTTATTAATTACTATTCAGAACCTACTAGTTGATAAAAATATGCCTGACCTGTGTATAAAACTAAAGGGACTAAAAACATTTTACTGATTGAATATGGCTATCCATACCCATATGCAAGAGCTTCTCAATTATTTTATTATCTTTTGTTTAGTATCTTCCCACATTTCCTCAGCTGCCATAACTGAAGCATTTTGAATTCATACTGCTAAATACTCCTAAATAGTTCATTTTATCATGCCCCTATAAATATGTATATTGCTGAACCAATTCACATGTGGGTATATAGTCTATAGCTATAATTCCTGTTTTATTTTTATTAATTTTATACCCCCCCCAAAAAATGGGAACTGTCCCAGAATATTCCAAAACACTGAAATGTCATTTTCTGGTTCCATCAGGTACAAAATAATATCATCTGCTAATAAAGCCAACTTTTCTTGAACATGATGCCACTAATATGCTTGAATTTCCGAGTCCCTTATTTTCTTTTCCAGTGGTTGTAAATATAAAGCAAATAAAGGGGAAAGAGGACATCCCTGCCTGGTTCCTCTGTTCAGACACAACTTATCAGAGGAGAACCCTACTACTTTGATTTTTGCCTCTGATCCCTCATATATCCTTCTAATTAACCTTATTATTATATCAGGAAATGAAAATGCTTCCATTGCCCTTCTCATAAAATCCCAGCTTATTCTGTTGAGTGCTTCCTCTGCATCAGGATCTGCCAATAATAGCAATATTTCCTTACATTCTGCTCCCCTCCAGATCATCATCATTGTTCTGTTAATGTTGTCAAATGTTTGCCTCCCATTCACAAAACTGCATTAGCCCATATCTATCAATTTTGGCATCACCTTTGCCATTGTTTTAGCAATTATAGACATAAACACTTTATTATCATGGTTTAAAATTGAAATTGGCTCTATGAAGCTGGGTCAAATGGGTATTTACCATCTTTAAGTATTCCAACCACTACGGCTTTTTCCAAGATGTTGGTGCCTCCAATCCTTTTAAAATACTGTTAATCAAGACCGTTCAGATCTTTATCACTTTCTTCCTTCCTAGCTTCCAAACTTCTACCTGAATATCATCTATTCCTGGAGACTTTCCTGCAAATTCCAAAGATATGTGTCTGTAGTGTTCCTCCCCAGGCCTCCACTTAAAATAGGCTGTGGCCTAGTTGGACTTTCACTGTCAACAAATGTTAAATAAATAAATAAAAATTGGCTATACATCCCCATTTTTATCTCATTTCCTTTTTCTTAACCATTAGCTATTTAGCCTCATCTACCTCTAACTTTGGCATATTTAAGTCTTCCATCAATATTTCCATTTGTGTTTTTATTGATTCCCCCATTTCTTTGCTTTACACAAATTTTCATAAAATTTCTGAAGTATCTCAATTACTTTTAGAGGATTCCTGGTTATTTTTCTTGTTACAGAGTCTTTAAGATTGGCAATAATCATTTCTACTTCCTGTTGCCTAAATTGTAGTGCCAAAGGTTTACATGCTGTGGAGTTGTTATCAAAAAACATTACTTAATAGCAATCTTTCAAAACTCAAGCATATTATCCAGGAACCCCTTTATTTTCTCTTTAATACTCTGTAATTACACCTCTTCTTATTTTGTGAGGTTCTCCTTATTTTGTAATACTTTAACCTTTGTCAGCCAATCTAAATAATTATTGTTACTTCTCAACCAGAACACTTTTTCTGTTATTTCTGCCCTGTTTCTAAACTCTGCTTTCATTTTATCCCACTCATTAGCTATAACTTTTGGAGTACTTTCTATCTTCCTTAATAACTCCTAGCTAATTTTCACTACCCATTCCTTAAATTACTCTATTTTTAACAAGTAGGTGGGGTAGCATGTGTGTCTTATCTTTATTTCATTACCCTGTACTTTTATCTTGGTAATTATTGGTGCATGATCTGAAATAGTTATTGGATTTTGTCAAGTCTAGCCAGTTATTGTACCTTGGGGAATAATATGTAAATTCTTTCCAAGTACTTATTACTGAATTCATGTCTTTCATACCAAATATTACTTAAATTTCTTTAGAAATCTACCCACTTTTGTTATAGTTTCCATTCTAAGCCCTCCAGATACATACTCATTGTTGCAAATCAAATTTCAGACCCACCTATAAATAATAATACTCCCTGCTGAAAGCTGATTATTTCTCCCAAATGTTTTTAAGCTCCAAAATAGCAGTTTTATGTGGAATATAAATACATGCAAACATATTCCTCATTCTTTTCCAGTAGCCCCTTACTACTATAAATATGCCATTATTATATTTTTTCCTCTTCTATCACTGCTGGAACTCCTGTAGAAATTACTAGAAGTAATCCTCTTTTTCTTTGTCCCTGATATTCATCAGAATATCCATCTGTTACAGCCTGATGGACAAGGTGAAACATTCATTGCGAAAAAAACTTTTCATTATATTTGATGTTCCCATATTTACTTGTTTCCAGTTAAAATGTGTTATTAGATTAGACCAAGGGTCCTATTCCAGAAATTCACCTATGAAAAAGTAAGAGAAGACATATTAACTCTACATATATTGTGATCTGTGTACTTTTACCCCATCCCCCATTTCAGCAACCCAAGATTATAGCCTATTACCTTAAACATGCTTTTGTCTAGCTTTTTGGATCTTTTTGCAGTTTAATACCTATATTTTAATACCGAAAAATAAGAAAGTAAGAAAAAAAGAAAGAAAGAAAAAAAGAAATAAAAAGAAAGAAAGAAAAGAGGAAGAAAAAAAGCATCTGTTTACTTTAATAATTTTATCACATACAAGAACAGCTAAAATACTTTATTATAAAATGTACAATTTATATTGTGAAAAGTTTCATAGAAAAGAAATGTTTTAGTTACAGTTCCTTTTTCCTTCCTCTTCCCTTCCCTTCAGAGTCCATCCAAACATTAATGGCATGAAATAAGGCAAATGGTTTACAATTCCTCACAAGTTTAACAAAGTCAACACTCTTTCCACTTATTCTTATACAGCCATATTTCACAAAGGCAATTGATGCTTTGCAGTCTCACATTTATCCACTAATTTCAGCATTGCTAGTCTTCCTGTTCATCTACATCTGTCAGTTCCAGATTCCAGTCCAATTCCACAGTACTCCCAATTCTTTTGGGCATCTCCTGTACTTTTTTTTCTCTCTCAAGCATTTTCCGTTGGAACAGTGGACAAGGTTTCACTGGGAACTGTGTGCTTCATTATCAGAAGAATGGGAAGCTGCTCCTGTTCTGCTGATGGTTCATTTATTGTTAAGCAAACTTTTGCATTTCCTCCTTAGCCTTTTCTACAACAAAAAAAGACTTTGATCTTCAAGGAAAAATATTCTCAAGACAGATGGATACACACCTGACTCTTGACATTCCCTGATTACTGGAATACATGTTTTTCTGTTCTGCCTGCTATGTGGTAAATAATCATTTTCTACAAACACTGTATTGTCTCCAACTTTTAACACTTTGCCATTTTGCCACAGTTTTGTCAGGATCAACTATTTCTGCTGGTAGGATTGCATCTTTAATTATAAAGATCTTAACTGCTTTCCAATGGCAGATTTGGTACATATAGATAGTGTGCCCTTTCGATTAATAGTTCCTGCTGTGGAATATCAGTCCAGTTGCTTATTTTTGCCTTCAAAAATTTAATACATTTGGTTTCTTCTAGTTTCTCTGGTACATCAGAAAATCTCAGATTTTCCTACATGCTGTGCACTCTAATTCAGCTATTTTTTGAAACATCTCTTCTTGAGCAATCTCATATTCAGCTAGTGTTTTCTTCATTTTGACATCTGATTTTCCCAGTTTTATCAGCTTGTTTGAATATTTGTTTAAAGCTTCTTCCATTTTCCAGCCTTTTATTTGAGTTGATATACTCCCTCAGTGTTTCATTTATTTTAATCAGCTCTGAGCACATTTGACTTATTTTTATCTCTATATTACTAGCCATGCCTTGTACCAAAGCTGGAGAATCAACTGTTTTTTACTGAACAGCTGCAGGATTCTTTTTAGTCAGTGTTTTCTCTTCACCTTTTCAAGTTGATTTTCTTTCATGCTCTCTTAGTTTCTTCTTTGCAGGTATCCAGGTAGTGTACTTAATAGCCAGTAACTGAATTTTACTCATGTTTATATTATCATGGGCTGATGTCTCTCAGTTTCTGTTTTCACACTGGGAGAACTGAAATTAAATTGTTGATCGGTATGCAGCCATGTTGGAAGTACTCTTTAGAATTTAGTGTTAAGAATTTGTTCTGTAGGATTCTGTGCTTAGAAGTCTGTTTGTGGAATTCTGTATTTAAAATTGCTTTTGTATAACTCCGTGTTTAGAATTCTACGTGTAGAAGTCTGAATTTAGAATAGTTTTTGAAGAATTTCATCCTTAATCTTCTGTCAATAGAATTATGTATTTAGAATGCTACTTAAAGAATTATTTGTTTAAAATCATTTATGTAAAATCATATCTATGTAATAATAAAATCCTTCAAAACTGTCTCCATAAAAAATGAACAAAAAGCAATTAAGAATAAAGAAGAAAATGGATTTGCAATGAACTTTAATAAATCCACTTAGCATTTGTCCATTGTTAAATAAGACTTCATTAGAGTAAAACAGTACAGCAAACCATATTACTATATAAACCAGGGAGAAATGTGTTAAAAATTCTGAATAAAACAATGTTGAAGGTCATCTGATTAATCTTAGTTTTAAAACACTTTTGATATTAATTGATCCCTTGTGGGAACAATGTATTAAAGTTTTAACTGCCATTCTAACATTATGTCAGTATTCCTTCCACTCACATTCTGTTCCCAGAAGTCAATAACTTAAAACTTAAATTCCATAAAAAAATATTGCATTGAATGGAATACCTGTAAAGTGCATTTGCAGTGGAGTTAGCCCTGATGGCATACAAACGTTCATAAGTTTACTATGAGATCTTTCTATTCATCTTGACAGCACAGAAATCCTGGCAGTGGTCACAAGCAGCAGTGTAGGCAGCCATCACTGAGTTGCAGTCATTATGGTCTTTGCAACCACTAGTTTTATTTAGATGGGACAGCCTTAATAAAGGGCCCCAAAAATGAATTGTATCTACAAAATTTGCAAAAGTTACAGAGAAAAGTACCCTTAGGCTTATTAATTCTACTCAACAGGTGCCTTCCTTATCAGTTTCCAAGTAGAGCTTTTGGGTTATCTGTTATTTTGTTTAAGACATGAACAGTACATCAGCAAGGCCTATGTTGCTTGTGACAGTCTTACAACTAATAATTAAGATGTTCTTACTGCTATCTGTATTCATACTATAAGGTAAAATGTAGGATAAATTCAAGTATTTAGTTAACTTCTTCACTGACATTTCCTTATTCTTAAAAAAAAATGTTTTTTAAAATGGAACAATAAATTCTTTTTTAAAACAGTTTTATTAAATTATTACTAGTGTCATAGACATATTTACATTTATATAAAAGTAATAAAACTGTATTAATAAGCTCACATTTACAAACATTATTCTTCATATATATTGCTATATATCATATAACATAAGCAACATTACAAAATCTATTCGGTTCCTGCCTTTTTTAATCAAGAAACATCTTTATTAAGCCATCACTTATGACATAGGCAAGCATACATTCATATAAATGAAAACAAACCACACTGACATAATCCTAGTTGCAAGCATTTTACATCACAAGCCATACTGACACGCTCCCATTTGCAAACAATATAAATCACTTATAATCTACCCAATTATTTTCAGTCAGACATTACATAGCTCATTAAAATCCTGCTGTCTTTTAAACCTATTTCTCCCATGGATGTATTGTTCCCACAATTCCCCATTTTTTCCTATGTAGTTTGCTCCTACCCTTTTCTAAAGGGTCTCAATTCCAGTTGTTTTATCTCTGTTACTATAGTCACTACTTCCAGTATAGTTGGTTTAAATTTTGATTTCCATTTTCTAGTAATTGCTTTTTTGGCAGCCACCATAATTAGACACAGCAAGGCCTTACCATGCCTAGGCAATTCCAATTCTGTATCATAGCTCAGAAAAATCACCTCCCTCATCATACCAAGCTGCCCACCCATCATCTATATGGAGCAGTAAATTCTTGATCTTTTTTCTGCCACCTCTTTAAAAACAGTGTTCACTGTTTGATCTTAACTCCCCTTTTCCTAAAATATTGATCTCAAAGTGTTTAGCTCATTTTCAAACAAAATCTCAGAAGAAACTAACCAGGAAATGGATATTGTCTTCGTCTTTATTACACATGATTTTACTGCATTAGTTTGAGCACTACAGACATGCACATAATTGATGCTGAAACTTGGCTTCCTATAAATAGTTGACTCTAATAATTAGTCACAGAATAATGTGATAATTCAACATCCATTAATGAATGCAAACTTTTTTTCCCACTTTCCAGAAAATATAAAAAAGCTAATGAAAGCATTAAGACAGTATATAAAAGTAATAAACTGTTCACTTTGCGAGCATAAAAATAATAGATCTGCATATCTGACATAAAACGATGCATATTTGACATGTTCTTTCTTATACAGGAAATTGTCCTTCCATCTAGCCAAAACTATATTAGCAAAGGTGGAAGCCATCATGGTCCCCATTACAACACCCTTTAGTTGCTGGTAATAAGTGTTGTCGAAAAGAACATAATTGTTATTGAACAGATTAACTCAATTTCTATAGCAGCCAAAGAGGTTTGCTTGCATAAAATTCTCTTACCAAGTCTATTGTTGGTGTGGAATGAAGATATATAAGGAAGAAATGTCAAACTTTACCATTAGTACCTTGTTAATAGCTTTAATACTAGTTAATGTTATCATAAAATGAATCTTTGATGTGAAATTTAGTAACTTGCACAATCTTGTTTAATGTATCATCACTATGTATGGCTAATGGATCAGTGATATAACCCTGAGTTTCTACGATATTCCCAAAAGGGAAGTATTTTTATCCACATGAATTGATGGTTTACTGAAAAAGACAATGACATGTAGATACGTAACTTTAAAAACTGAAGAAATCACCAGTAATAATATTACTTAAGAAATCCAAACATTGAGAGTCCATAGTCTGATAAGGTAAACTCATGCCTTGTAAAATCACTCTTGCAACATTCAATATTTTTCAAATGTCCAACATATATTTTTTGATAAACTTCACATATCTTTTTCTATAAACGTAAACCGTCATGATGATCCATCTCACCCCTTTTCAGCCTTCACATATCTTTTTTTTATAAGCATAAACCATCATGATGATCCACCTCACCCCTTTTCAGCCTTCACATATCTTTTTTTTTATAAACGTAAACCGTCACGATGATCCACCTCACCCCTTTTCAGCCTTCACATATCTTTTTTTATAAACATAAACCGTCATGATGATCCACCTCAACCCTTTTCAGCCTTCATATATCTACATCTTTTTTTATAAACGTAAACCGTCATGATGATCCACCTCACCCCTTTTCAGCTTTCACATATCTTTTTTTATAAACGTAAACCGTCATGATGATCCACCTCGCCCCTTTTCAGCCTTCGCATATCTTGGGTCTTTTATACTTTGCAACTGTCTCAAAGTACTAGTTTCATTAGCTCATCCACAGCTACAGCATCTTTTTGTATACTTCGAGTTAACATCCTTAGCTCCTTATGGTATTCTGATTTTGTTTGGTGTCTAGCTTAGTTTGACTAAGCAACTTATTACCTAATAATAGGCAGTATTAGAAAAGGCATCAGCTTATTAATAAACAGCACTAAAATTGTTAATCTGTGATAGCCTGCACTAAATTAATTAATCATAGTTTACTGTTTATATTTTCATATTTATGTTCATATTTTCATAATTGAGAAACACGGATGCTGTTGAGGGGTATGGTGAAAAATGCCACGGTAGTAGACAGAAAACAGTCCTTGTCAATGTCAATTTACGTCACACAATACTAGAGATATTGCTATTTGTTTGTTAGTAATTATAAAAATAAACAATATTTCCATATTTATTTAATACTTCAAAAATCAAGTGACTTGTCATTAGGTCAAACCTTAGATTTTATTGAAGAAAACTGTCATTGATATTTACACTGCAAGTTACACATCTTGAGAGATATTCATTGTCATTTATATGTATTGCTAATTATACATATATTTTCACATTTCTGTAAATATCTCAATAAGCACTCACTCAGAGAGGAATTTCTTGCTATCATGTGAAAGCCTGCTTGGTTAACAAAAATGTTCTAACAATGTGTGTTTATGTTGTACAATTTATGACAATGTGTTTATAAAGGTTTGCAAAAACTATAATTCAAGGTTTGCATTCATTTTAATATAGTATTTATGTAAAGACTAAATTCTCTCACAAAGTGTAGTTACCATTGCTATTTGTGTAGTTTTAATAGCTTTAATTGTTCACAAAATATTTTGTTTATCTAATACTTTTTAGGATGATTTTTCAAAAAATGTTCTGGAATACAAGGATGACATTTCACACCACATAGATGTTATTGAACTAGAGACAACTTGTAGAAAGCTATAAGGGAGACTTTAGTCAGTATATTTCTCAAGAGAAAATGCAGTGCAAGCATTTGATACACTGGTTAAGGTATGAAGAGTTGGATTGAATGTACTCCTTTTCTGATCAACAGTAATAACATCCTTTATTAAAGTCATGTGGGCATAATGTATTTTAAATTCAATTTATTTACACAAAGTTTTAACTTAATAATGGTTTCTGCAAGCTTGGCCCTCCTTGAAGGTATAAGGGATCAGCCTTTGTGTAAAATATCCAAATATTCATTAGAAAAACAATACCCATTAAATTAAAATCTCAGTTGTCATTATCTACACCCTCCCATGTAGGTACTTTTGCCTCTTCCTATTGACTTAGTTGGCTTTGCATGTGGAAGTAAGTGATCAGATCTCATTCTGCACCTTAAAAAAACAATTTTCTGATTGTTTCATACATCTGAGCAGAACTTTTGGAAGACTGCTGTTCCATTGTATCAGCTGTTATTGGCCAGTCATTGTAAATGTCTCGAGGTTGTTTTTTTTTTTTTCTTAAAACATTGCCTGGCTTCCGTATGCTGTTAAACGTAAGTATAGTTATCTTTACTGCTGCTGGAAGAGGAAGAGTTACTAGAAATATTTTCATTGGACATAGATCGTTAGTCTTTACAAAATAAGCTGATCAAGATGAATAAACATACTTGCCAAGGAGAAATGTCTTGTATTTCTTGTTTTGTACCGTAAACTTATTCACTCATGTCTGACTATCATCATATCATGAGCTGACTTATCTAATTTATTGTAATCTTTATTATTTATGTATTATTTATTTTGATTTATTTATTTAAGTTGCCATTTTGGGTTATTTTTCTGTGCAGTGACTCCATTTCATGTTTAATGTATAGTAGTATTTGTATGAATTCAATACTTGTACAATCAAAACACTGGGTGAGCTCATGAAACAGGGTCACTGTTTTATTACAACCCATTACGAAATGTGTTGTTTCAAAACCCATTGGGAATTCTAGAATCTTCAGTGCTTTCATCAAATAACATATTATCCCATAACAATGAAATATGTCTAGTGAGCTACATCTCAAACTTCTGCAGTAAATAAAGAACTGAAAAGCTACAGTACATGACATAGTTTTCTACTGTCAGGCAGGCAAACTAATCTAACAGTCTGCATAAATATTTGAAATAGCATGTCTTTGTCAGTGTAAGCTCCCAAGAACTACAGTAATAATTATTTTGTTGCCAACAACAACATTTACATTATTCTCATTAGAAGTGTCTCATTGTTCACATTTGGAATGAAATTCACATTAACATTAGAGACAGTATTGGCACCATTAAGCCCTCTCTTCATATCTGCCACTGTCCATTTTAATGCTAATAAAGTCTGACATTGGACCAGTTGGTATCATGGTGAAGGTCTTCCCCTGCCATGCACACCATACAAGCTTTGATCCTGACCTCCAGCCATTGCCTGAAGTGAATTTGTATGTTCGTCCTGTGTTTTTGTAGGATTCCTCCCACCTCCTTAAAAAAAAAACAAAAACATACTGAGTGTTTCCACCTCAAACTCGCAAAAGAATGGAGTTGTGAGCAGCAGCACACACTCTAAATAGTGCCTAGAAGGGGAAGAGTTGTATAGACCCAGCTGTTTTGGCATCAGCTGTGATGCTCGGTATCCTATAGATAGGAGAACATGGATCACAGACTACGTGCCTTGTCAGGGTTAGCCACTCAACATTGCATAAATTGGCTGTATGTGATTCAGTCATGTTGACTAATGTCACCCAAAATGGGTATGGGTAATTTGCCAATGATAAGTGGGTTGAGGACCTGGCCTACTCCAACATATGCCTAGGACCCTTGCTAATAGTGGGGGGGGGGGGTCATGTCTCTCAACTATCCAGATTTTTGCAGAATGTCCAGATTTTTTCTCATATTTTTAGTTTTTTCCTCATAAATTTTGTGGTTTTCTGGCAAATCGTTGAGGATTAAAGTCACTAAATAATAACATACATTTGAGTTTCAGACTTCATTTTCTTCAGAAAATACTTGTAACACAAGTTCTGTTATTCTAGCAACTTTCTAAGTTTATAACAGCAATATTTAAAATCTGTCCCTATTTTTAGGCTTTGTCCCACCATTATTTTTGGATTAGTCCCGATTTCTTACTCTAAGAGGTTGAGAGGTATGGGAGGGGTGTAAATGTCCTTATTGGTCAGTATGTGTCCACCATAAAGCCCAGCAACCTTGGGCCAATAAGCTACTGGTTGACCAGTGCCCATTTTCCCAGTTTGGGTTACATGGGATAGTTCTGTTGAGCAAAAGGTGGATGTAAAACCATTCAACCTGCCAAACATGAACTAAGGATTTCTGCACTCAGTGTAGATTCACTAACAGAATAATGACTGGAAGTGGATGACATGATGGTCAGAAGGATGCTGGACATTGTCTATATCCCACAGACAAGACGGAAGTGCAGTGAAGCAAAAACACTTTGCTTGGGGTCTGGAGTCTACTACTCAGGGGGAGGACTGACTAGAAATGGTATGGGAATTGTGGTAAGGAAGAATCTTCAGAAGACACTGAGGGGTGTATAAAGATAGAACACTATTCATAATCTCATCCTATGCCCCACAGCAGGGTTGCTATAGTGAAGAAAGCAGTACATTCTCCTTAGCAGTTGCAAGACCTACTAGATAAAACAGGGCAATATAAATTAGTGCTGATAATGGGTCACCTAAATGCACATATTGGGCAAGACAGAACAGGATATGAGAACTGCCTAGGTATATGTGGGTGGGGCAACAGGAAACAAAGAAGCCATTTTAGACCTCTATCTAGCAAATGGCTAGATTGTGGCCAACACATTGTTCAGCAAGAAACAGTCACAAGATGACATACAAGAGTGGCCAGCAAGCAACTCAAGTACACTTCCTATGAGTAAAGAAAGGGCACTGGGGTAGAATCACTGATTGCAAAGTGCTCTCAAGTGAAACAATCAACCCACAAAATAAACTAGCCGTTGCCACAATCAGCTGCAAACAGTGGTCAGTAGGCTCTACAGTCTATAGAGACTAGGCTAAAGGCCTGGAATTTGACTGGAGAGAAAGCACAAGAGTTCAAGAAATTACTCAGGGGTCTAACACCTCAGGAAGAAGAGCAATAAATGGAGATGATGAAGAATGTCAGTGCCTCAAAACAACATTTGTAAAGACTATCGAACATATATGTGGCTGAGCCAGGTGTGAAAGCAAGATACATAAGGAAAGCTGGTGGTGGAATGTAGAAATCCAGGAAGTCATCAAAAGAAAGAAGTTTGGGAAAAAGTGGGAGATAAAAAAGACAGATCATGCTAAGAATGAATACTGGTAGGCTAACAAAGAGACTAAGAGGATAGTTGCAATGGCAAACAACAAGGCACCATAGGCATTTTGCCAGCTTTTGGAAAGTAACACAGAAGATGGCACAAAGAATCTCTATCAGTTTGCAAGGCAAAGATAGAAAGATAAAGAAGATAGTCAGACACCCTTTATAAATGTTGCCAGCAACAACCTGCTCATCAGTCAACAGGAAAACATTGGCAAATGGAAGGAGTATTTCCAGCAGCTTCTGAATGAAGAAAACCCAACAGAAGCTGTACTTCCCCAGACACAGCCCAAGATGAAAAAGAAGAGGAGCCAACATTAGAAGTAAGAACAGCACCGAGGAAAATTAAGTCAGGGGAAAGCAGCAGGCTCAGATGAGGTCACCTCAGATATGATCAAGATGTTGGATGAAATTGGGGAGAAAAGGGTCCTGAGGGTACTCATAGTACTATGGAGAACAAAGAAAATCATGGATGACTGGAGAATAAACATACTAGTCCTAGTGTACAAGAACAAACAGGACATCCACAACTGTGGGCAGTACAAAGGTATCAAACTCCTGTCACACTACATGAAAGTTCTGGAGAGGATGGTTGATAATCAAATATACAGAGTGGTGGAAAATAAAATAGGAGTTGAGCAGTTTGGATTCAGATCAGGATGCAGCACAACCAATCCAATATTTGCAGTGAGATATATATTTGAAAAGACACTAGAGATGAGGAAAGAGTACAGCTGGGCATTCCTAGACTTGGTGAAAACATATGACGTGAAAAATTAATTTTAGTTATTGTAGTTACTATGGTGCGGCTTATTGTGATGGATTTTAAGTCTTCTTAAGACACTCAGTCTTGCTGGCTGGATTCTGCTGAAATCAAAGTCTGGTTATAGTTGCATTCATAGTTTGTTGCATACAGAAACTTGCAGAATATACACTGATGAGAGAATATACTTTGCAGCACCAAACTCAGAGCAGTAACAAATAACTTTTTATAACAAACCACACGGACTAACGTTGCAGCTTCAGGTATTGTTTTACTTTACTTCTCATATAGTACAGATGATGTGAGAGATATAACATTTACCTTGGAACAAATGTGGCCCTACACAGATATCTCTAACATAACTGGATTAATACAGATCTGTATATACAATTTTAGTCATGCACACACATATATATTTCCTCTTGGTGTTCTATTTTAGAGAATTGCTCATACTGTAGAAACAATACTGATTGTTGCAGATGCTGACACAAATGCTGACTTAATGATATTATTTTTAAGCTTCCTTGTTTAACAATGTCCTGTCACATTTTTGCTGAATTTATAAGAGGCCAGCTTTTCTGACAGGGTGAACATCCTGTTTTTTTGTCTTTAGTATTCTGTTTGGATCTTTGTATAAGAACATCTGTTCTTGTGCAAATGCTGATAAGTGCAGAAAAGCATGTTTTTTAAGGAAACACATTGTAACAGTGTCATATGATAGAAACGTGTCCTGTTGTCCATTCTTTAAAAAAACAGATTTTACATCATGTTTTAAGTCTGTAAGGAAAGATGTCCATTCAGCAGATTCTTTATTTTCCAAGTCACAGTCATTTGGTATGGATGCTAATCACATATTGCTAAACTCTATTTCTACATTTAAGCAAGCTTTATTTTATACCTTATTTATGTTGCGTATTTGTAGCAAAGTTACTTTCAACCTTAGTATATTGTTGAGCACACTCTAACAATTCCCTCTTTTTTATTTTAAACCAGGGAAATAAATTCAGCATTATTTGATAATACTTTTTCATTACGACAATTAACAACAGTAACTTGACTAGCTTTTGCTAAGCAGACTTTAATACATGTAAATAATATGCAACCAAGCACTACAATAACAATAAAAGAAATTAAAAATACAGTGATTTTTCATGTCCATCCTGTAAATAGATTACTAAACCATTCACTCCAATCATCATTCCAATTTTTCTAGTATGTTGAGACACTTGTGCAATCACTTCTAAATGTGCTTTTACAGATTTTGTTTTGTCTGGAATAAATGCCTCCTATTAAAGCACATGTACCCCCTTGGGACGCTAATATGTAATCTAATGCCATTCGATTTTGCAAAACCATAGTTCATATAGCTGTCATTTCGACAGTGATGTCAAGGACTGCATTGAAAGTGGCATTTGCCAATACCTCAACTAGTTTAGATAGTTTTCTCAGCTCCCAGATGGCTTTTGCAGCCCCGTACCAAGGAAAAATACCTGCTCCAGAGATTACATCATTTACTAAATCCATATCTTTTAATTTAATATAATCAAGATTTTTATGATATATACATGATGTATCTAAGGTGTCTACTGGATTTTCTGGACTTTCAATCACATGTAATATATTCCTTTTCTTTTTTGCATTTCTAATGCTTTCTTTTGGTAGCTCTTTTACATGATGCATTGCTGGTACCACTAATCTTATATAACAGGTGCCATCCCACCCCTTTGGTAACCATTTATAAGCATATGTACCACAGATGTAATATAACCCATCTGATAGAGCAACACTGTTATTTACCAGACTGCCATTTACTTGCCCCATAGTAGGAGTTTTATCATGTACAACTGTAAAGTTTTTTATCTGTTTTACTTCGCCAACATGTAATATTGGTTTTACACTAATTTTTATCATTTTGTGAAAAATGAAATACTGCTGTGTCACTTAATATTAACTGACCCTTAACTGGTATTAAAATAGGAAAACCATGAGAAAATACTCCACGTACTGGTATGTGGTTGTGAAAATTTATCATTTCAATTGTTTGAATACAATTGCTATTACCCACTGAAACAGTTCCATTTTGTTGAAAACGTGATCCCCTGCACTATAGCAGATAACTGTACTCTTGCTTTATGTAATTGTACATTTATGACTTGTTCTCCTGTTTCATTTATTAATAGCCTGCAACTACTAAGAGAATTTAGTGGAATAGGTATTAGAGGCATTACCCCTGTTATTTTTGGTATTAAACTACATACCCAGCAATTAGAAACATTCATGCTTTTTGCATACCAACATTGTCTTGCCAAAAAAGTGTTAAATGATGGTGGCCAGTCTTGTTCATTTTTCCACATTTCTTTACTCTCTCTCTTATGTAACTTTACAGTTTGATCAACAGGTTGTAAGTATAATTTAATACTAAGCAATACAATAATAGTTAGTATGATAGCTATTATCAATTTAAAAAAACATCCTTTAAATAGAAATTCCATTGCTGAATCATTTTGCCTTTGGTCATCCAAAACTGGATTTCCAAAAGGATGCACTTAAAACCATGTCAATTTCATTATGGTTTTCTCTGATGGAAACCTACAAGAGAATACATTTAATCAGATTTACATTACTCACTATTTTTGATCATTCTTAGTTGATCTTTATGTAAGAAACATTGTTCTGTTTTTATTTTTTCCTTTGATTTTGTACACTAATGGTCCAATTTGTTCCACTACTTCAAAAGGGCCTTGCCAATTGCTAGCCCATGGTCCTTCCATTTGGAATGTTTTTACCAATACTTTAGTTCCACAGGGAAGGTTTTCTTCAGCTGGTAATATTGGCATCTTTTTCCATAGATGGAACTCTTGCTCCCTTGCATTATAGTCACATATACTAGTAAATCGTTTTAGCCATTCCTGATGTTTGCTGATTTCTAGTATGGGCCTACCATTAGGTACATCTGGGTCAAATGATAATTGTATGGGCATTTTGCAGCCTGTCATTATTTCATACAGGGAAATGCCTGTTTTGCTGTTTGGTATTGCTCAAATACCCATTAAAATACCAGGCAAATGATGTACCCATGTATTGCCCTTTTCCAAGCATGCCTTTTTAGACGTTCTTTTAACATCCGATTCATACGTTCTACAATGCCATTAGATTGTGGATGGTATGGTACATGAAACCTTTGCTGTATGCCTAACAAATTACACATTTGTTTAATGAGATCACTAATAAACTGTGGGCCATTGTCTGACTCTGTGACCCGTGGCCATCCCCAATGACAGAAAATATTTTTCAATAAGGCTTCTGCTGCTGCCTTTGCTGTCATGGTTTTGGTAAGAATTGCTTCTACCCATTTTGAAAAGACGTCCACTACTACTAGTAGATACCTGTAACCTCCCTTTGTTGTTGGTAACGTACCTGCATAATCTATTTGAACTGCATACCATGGCCCATCCACTGGCTGTACTCGATGTAACTGAGGCCTTTTGCTTTTAGCATTCACCTGCAGACAGATTAAACATTCTTCTACAATCAGCTTGCAGACCTTTATTAAATTTGGGTTACAATACTTTTCTTTTATAACTGCCCATGACTTATCAGTTCCAATATGGCCCAGTATTTGGTGATTTAACTTGACCACCTGGCGTGTCAACTGAAATGGCAACTGTA
>NC_056739.1:1153267456-1153274956 GCF_019279795.1 Protopterus annectens
TCTCCTCATGTTTCTGCACTTTTAGGGCCAGTCATAGTAATTGCTGATTAGTCCCCGAAACATACAAAAGCAGGCATTCCTCTGTAAGGGAACTGCCTCGCTTTGTGTCTAGGTCCCTCTTCACTCTATTTTATCAGATTCTTCAGGGATACCAGATGTTTAGATTGAGAACATATGACAAGAGCCTTTTTGAGGACACATTAAAATGGGTGTCATCCCATCTCCCTCATTCTTCATGGCAGATTGAACTGGGCCTTCAACTCCATTATGTTCTCCTTCCCTGGTCTATGTTTCACCAACAGTGGCTTTAAAGTCAAGATGTCATCCTGAGCTGACTGGTATGCTTATGTTAGCTCTGGATCCTCTACATCTGATCCACTATATAGTGAGACATCTGATGTCTTGTTTGGTGCTATTTTTGGTGTAAAAAACTTCGGCCTTTGATACTTCGGTGCCAATCTCTTTCTCAGAGCCTTCTGAGCTTTCATTATCAACAATTCGTTATTTGATGCTGCTCACTTCCACTTCAGTGGTAGAGGAGGCTCTAGGTCAGTCCTCTGCAGGCTTGTCTGGTTCAGAATCAGTGCTTGTGGCTATGGAAAGTATAACTTCTCCTCAGAGAAATTCAGTGCTGTCTTCATTGGTGCTGACTCCACCCTTGACATCCATGTAGTCTGTGCCTCAGTTCCCTCATCAGGTGTCTCAATGTCATAGTGGAGTTGATAGCCTCAAATGGCCTGCAGAGGTTCTGTCTGGATCCTCTGAGGTCTCAAATCCATCCCCCAATGTTCCAAGAAAGATGACATGCAAATGGAGGCACATAGACTCTCCATTGGAGCCTCTCACCTTGAAAATGATTTGGATGATCAAGAGAGTTCTTCCATTCCCCTCCAGAAGACACCACATTTGACGAGGTCCCAGAGTTGATGAGACAGAGGAGATTTTGACCCACAAACTCTCTTTCTCAGGAATAGGAAGTGTTAATTGAGGCTTATTGCTCAGCATCCTGCACTTCTTAGATGGTCCTTGGATTTAGCCACCAGAGGGGCATGGCAAGAGCCTGACTCTTCTAAAGCTATCCCCGGGAAGCCAGACAAAAAAATTCTGTTCCCCTTAAGGATAGGCAGCACTGGTCCAAGTGATCTCTGGTGGACTCCTTGATTGTAGCAACAGGCAACAAACAATAGGCATCCGACAAGTCAGTAGTTGTCAATCTGCCCAACAAAGAGTCCCAGGTGATGGATAAAACAGAAAAGCATGCTTATTTCCTGGGCACATATGCACTGAGAATGCTAAATTATGCCACAGACATGAACAACATCAAAATAAATTTAGTGGAACAAGCTTTAGACCTTCTGCAAGGACCTCTAAAGACAGAGTCTAAGGAACAACTGGCAACTACATAGGGGATGATGCTGAACATAATGTACATCTCAATTTGACTTATCCAAACACACCCAAAGCGAGGTAGACACAAATAAAGCAAAATGAAAACTACACCCAAAGCTGAAGGTAGCTGGAATAAATACTGCCAATCCAGATGAATAAAATCCAAAAGCTTTTATTGTAGATAAGTGAGCACTTTCGCAATTATCAGCATTGCTTCATCAGACAACATACTCTCAAACAACTGCCCTATATATACATATAACAAAATTTAAAATAACCAATCTGTTCCCAGAACAAATTAAGCATCAATCATCCCATCCTAAAGGTACAGATACATAAAAATGTGGTGTTGCTGAAAGTAATAAAACATTCACAGTATACCAAATATAACATAAGAGTTTATACAATGACCAAACAAAGCATAACATGAACTATTTATTTCAACTCTCTAACATTTGGTAATAACATGAAAGAGAAAAAAATAGAAAAAAAGAAAAAATGGGGGGAGCAAAAGCTGTCAGAGGGGGATTATACTAATCACACAGTCAGTACTGAGACTGTTCATTTCAGTTTTCTAGATTTCAAGGCTAGTTTTAGGGGGACAAAATCATTCAAGCCTAGCCCAGTGTGTGCACCTAGCCTCAGGATCCACTGAACCTCCATAGACTCTGTCTGGTTTACAGGGTCACCCAGCCTGCTATTCACTTCCTGAACATGCAGTGCCTGAAACAAGAAGGTATGCTCCTCATTTGTGGATAAAGTGTCTTTCACTAAAGCACTATATTCTAAGCCTCTCCTAGTGTAATATATATGATCCCTGATCCTTTACCTGAGACGACAGTTAGTCTTTCCAACGTAAAACCAGAAAAATACCTTACAATGTGCAACATATATCTCATTGACATGATCTTAAGTTCCCACAAACATCCTGTGTCAGGGTGCTTGAAAAAATCTAGATTCATCCACATAGGCACAATATGCACACTTGCCACACTTATGTGTCCCATTCATAACACTGGCTTCATCTTTCTTCTTCCTAGGATAACATAGTTGTTGCTTCAAGTTTTGCTTATTCCTATATATAAACTGTGGTCCATCTCCCACCACATTAGTAGTTTCTTCATCTACTAGAAGAATGTGCTAATAATCCTGTATAATCCTTGTAAACTTACTCACATCTTTAGTGTACAGTAGGACTAAAGGGGTCTGGGAGAAAGCTTTGTATTCTTCCCCTGCTGTTTTACTAACCTTCTCTCTGAATAATAAGGTTTAGCTTTACCTCTTCTCTCCTTCTGAACTTGTTTATAAGCCATATCCACCTCTTGGGCTGGATACCTTCTAATCAAAAAAAACTTCTTTTAAATTCCTCAATTCTGTTGGATATATCTCATCCTGACAACAAAGATGGGAAAGCCTCATTGCCTGCCCTTTCACAATGTTGGGAAATATGTGTTCCTTGTGCATACTGTCATAGGGTAGGAACGCTGGACAATAGGTATCACTTGCATCTTCAAACAAGTTTCAAAATGGTAACATTGACACTGGAGCCATTTAACTCATTAACCCCGAGTACCTTCTCATGGCGCCTGTGTGCTTAAACCCGAGCTCGCCATGAGAAGATGCAAATTTCAAGCCGTTACCCCCGAGTGCCTTCCACAAGTGAGACCAACTGTCATGCAAATTTGTACTTCACCTTAATTAATGTAAGACACGCTGAAATCATAACAGAATGTGTAATTTACCTTCTGTAGTTACAATTCAGTGTGTTATTACATTAAGGTAACATTAAAGGTTTTGGAGAAAATCGGGTTTGAAAGTTGTTCATAAAGCAAGTGGTGGCAGCCAATCAGATTATTGCAATCCAAGCCACAACTTGCATAACACCTCCACCACCAAACTAAATTTCTTTTGTCTTCTCTAAATAAAAACAGGGTCCAGCAGTAGGTATTTCCTTTCTTTTTCCAAAGATTTGGAGATTTCACCTGCTGCTGGATCCTCTATTTTATTACCGGCATTCAAGGATTTCTCGGATCGCATTACTATCAGTCCCCGGTCAGCTTGGCTCTTTTTTTGTGTCTTCCAATAAGCTGTCATATTTTTTTTTACTTTTGCATCTGTTTTTCAACAACTTTTTTTGTTTTTTTTTTCTGCTGGCAGCTGTGCGGAAACATGGAGATGCAAGTATTTTTTGTAATGGTTCTTCAAGATCTTGTTCTGCAATAAATATTAGATTTTCAGATTTAGGTTTGGGTTTAGCTAGACCAGAAAGTCAAACATACAAACCTCCATAACAGTGTTAGGCATTTATGATAAGAACATACTGTCTTATACAAGTTACGCTGATTACAGTGTATTTATACATAATGGTGAAAGTAGGTCTGGACGAAATACATGATACCCGTCAGGTTTGTGAGCCTTTGCGGCTGTGCCGAAGGTGGGACCGTTACTGAGAGCCATGTTAGGTAGACAGCCAGTTTTGCACACTATATTCACCTCCACATACAGCACCATGTCATTTCATTGTATTACATTTTTCAATGCACAACAAAAAATAAACACGAGGCAAATAAAAAAAAATCCACAGTTGAGAGATCTGGTCCTAACCTGGCTCAGTCTTTCTTGCAGACCTTAGGAAGTCTGATTCAAAAATATGTTCCTACATATAACTAAAAAGACTTTCCAGCAATGAAATGTACAAGAACCTGCAAGAAACCCTGAAACATGACGACATCGCGTTGTGGACGGCTTCGTTCATGTTTGGGAACAGTGATGTCAGCGCTAGGGTGGGGAATAAAAAGTATAATATATATATATATATATATATATATATATATATATATATATAAAACATATTTAAACGGTAACTGTGATGAGACGGAAAGGACGATACCAGCTACTGTTTACCATTCGTGAGATTTAGCACATTATTTCCTAGCAGCTACTTTATGCTGCTATATAAAAGATCGCAGAGAGAGAGTTGGACTTACATCTTCCCAATACAATGCATGCATGTTTTTTTTTTTTAGATCGGAGTCGACAGACAAGGGTAAACAAAACAAAAATCATGAGCATGTTTGGAGCTGAATGCATTGTATGCTGGTTGAAGTAACTGTTTTCGAATATTAAACCGACTTTGGTATTAACAGTGACAGCAAGTCAAGTTAAAAAAAGTGCTAATTCATAGCTGCTGGGGGCTGGAATATGGAATTGTTTTTTTTTTTTTTTTTTTTTTATAAAAGTCAGCGTTTTTTCCTTGATATGCACAAGGCTAGAAGAACAGACTGAAGAATATAGAGTAAGATGTAGATGCAGCTCTTTTTTATACTATGTGATAAAAGGACATTGGAAGGATGGGTGCATTGAACTGTTTGGAAAAACGTGACAAGTTCAAAGGTCTTCTAAACAGCTTTCTAAGTCTGTGAGAGCAATATTTAAAATATGTGCATATTTTTGGAACTTTGTCCCCCATTAATTTAGGCATAGTCCAGACCTCTTGTGCTTGGAGATTGAGAGGTATATGATAAACTTGAAAATGGTTCCTTTTATTGTAGAGCACATATGACAAATGTAGTTTTGTTGTAGTTAGCAACAGGAATTTGTTTTTTATTTATTTATTTATATTATTTTTTGAGTGTAATCTTACTGGTCACACAGGTCTGTTTATAACCTTTGTGAAAAACCTTATTGGGTTGCAGTTGCACACTAATGAAATCTGCTTTATTTGGTATGAGTTTAGATTCCTCACATAAATATTCGTTTCTACAGCTAAAATGTGTTATGCTGTTAGGAAGAAGTATCTTGTCCTAAGGTATTTAGGATACAGTGATATCAATAGGTATACCTACCTGACCTGAGTTACAGATGATTCCTAGAACTTCATTCTAAAAAGATAAGATTGGGCTGCAGTGAGGTACAGAATGAATGTATGGCTAGATCTGTGCATGCAACAGAGGAAACGGAAATGTGTTTAACAACAAAACTTTCTTTTTAACTTTTTGTCCAACTCTTGGAGGAAGATACTTTTATGTTTATATTCAAAACTTTTATTCCTTTGTTGTCAACACAGTTGATTATTGGGTTTTATTGTTACTCCTGTTTGCAGTTAGTCTGAAGTCCATCTTGGATAATGTTCCCATTTAAAACTGGACAGTGGTAATCTCTTGTGATGAGAAGAGTATGAGCTTAGTAGCATACTAAAATCCAATGATTCTGTTTTGTCAAACATCAGGAGATCTCAGACATTGTCAACTGACAGCAGAAAGGCACTGTGAGACTGTACAAGAGGAGATTGTATAAGCTGTCACATGCCCTTTTATAGTGGTCACACAGCTGTTGTGTTACTTAGTTTGTACATAAGGTGCTTTACCTGGATAGCAGTAGTAGTGTAGTGCCACTAATACAAAATAATTTTATACTATGGATTCTTTGCTTTACTCACTGAGGTAGGTTAGCGTTACCACACAGTAATGTCATACTTTGAATAAAAATATGTAATACCCATGTATGGGTCCCCTCAGATTATCTGTGGCACAATCCAGGTTGTTATCATTAGGGATAGTATGTAAATTACTGAACATGGGATGGATAAGGTCAATCTCTAAACAAATGGGATAAGTTAATTAGAGCATAAAAAGGGAATTTGGCTAGGCTTAAAATGGTCTGCAAGGGCAGCTGGCCTAGTACTTAACCTGTGAACCAGTAGTTGCAGGTTAAAGCTCTAATGTTACTTTTTTCCTCACTTGCATGTACTGGAATCACTGTGCACAGTAGTCATTTAGGAGTTCAGCAAGGGAATTTGCCATTCCGTGCTGCTTCAGAGTCTTTCGTGCAATGATTGCGATAGATGGTAAACATTCTTTCTTTTCTTATCTCCTGCTGCTCTGGTCAGGTCAAATAAACAATATATTTTTTGGTTTCAGGGTGTACTCTTCTTGATGGCAGGGCTAGCTCTGTTTATTATAAACTTTTAACAGTATTGTGTTATAGCCTGAAAGTGAGAAGAAGAACTGTAATTCAGAATTAAACGGATGAAGATGGGCAGATAGTGGGTGGTGATATGGGTAGGTTCTTTGCTGACTTTATGTTCTTTTGCAGGTTACTGTAATTTTATCAGGCCAGTTGCTTCACTATAAATGTATTTGATAAGTTAACATTGGCTGTATTTTCTCCCCTTTTGTTTGTTCTTGGAGAAAGAAGTAATCTGAGAGGGAGACAGAGAGAGGCAGTGGGAGGGAGATAAATGTACATTGGTGGTGCAGTCTTAGGTAGTACTCAAAACAACATGCATTTATCTTATGTCTTTTGCAACCACCCCAAACATAGTTTATGGAGGCACACTATACAAAGTCATGCTAGTCTCACCAGACCACAACACACTTTCCCACATGCTTTTGGGAGACTTGATGTGTTGTTTTGCAAATTTTTGCCTGGCCTAGGCGTTTTTCTGTGTTAGAAAAGGCTTCTGTCCAACCCTACCTACCCCATAGTGCAGACATATGGAGAATATGGGATATTGGTGTCACATGTAGTACACAACCAGTACTTTTCCAGAAATTCCTGCAGCTCCTTCAGTGTTTCTGTAGGTCTCTTAGCAGCCTCCCTGACCAGTGATCGTGTTGTCTTTTCTTAAATTCTTAAATTTTGGAGGGACATCACTGTTGTCCCATATTTTCACCATTGTTTGACTGTCTTCACTGTGTTCCATAGTATATCCAATGCTCAGTAAGATAACTACTTTGACTGAATTACTATGGTCTTTATCCTAACAGATGGTAATGACTCTGTCTTATATTACACCTGTACCCCGAATATAATGAATGGCTACTCAACAGGTAATCTGATACAATTTCCCACCTGTGTGTAAGGTGTTTATTTCTGAATTTTTCCTGCTGGTGCTTGTACATACCAGGAAATGTTACTGGATGGTTGTTTTTGGGAAATATTTCATTCTGGTGCCTGTGCATACATTATATTGAAGGACTTGGGTGACTGCTTCATTTTGGTGCTTGTACATACTAGGAAATGTTACACACATTTCGTTTGGGGAAGTGTTTAATTTTGGTGATTGCGCATACCTCAACATTGTACTGAAGGGGTTGCTTGGGTGAAGTG
>NC_056739.1:1153279956-1153297456 GCF_019279795.1 Protopterus annectens
TCACTGGGCAGCATGCATAACTTCGTAAGTCATTAGCACAGTGCAGTTACAGTATAGCACTGAGTCATTGTCACTTTTCAGTTAAATATGTCAGCAGCTGTCACTGTTATTCACATAAGTAGAAGTCATTATCACATTGATGAATGCACAACTCACATTTGGCTCTTTCTCCACTTGCAGTGATTGCAATACACCCCCACCCCTCCACGCTACTTTCATTTATGTCATGTATACAATTTGAAGAAATGTAAGCAATCTAGGAGGAAAAATATGGACATCCTGCACAAATCTGGACACTTGACAGTTATGACACTGATACATTTTCAATTGCTATTTTATAATAAGAAAGTGGCTGGAATAAGAGGATGTGTGGTGTACTGTATGAAGGATATGAATATATGTCATTATTTACTACCTTGCATCCTCTGATTTGCCAGAAAATCACAAACTGTTTTTACCTATAAGGCAATGACAATATCTAAACTCATATGTTGTATTTATTTATTTGAAACTATCTAGCACTGTTGTGGTAAAATATTTCCAGTGCTTTTGAACTATGAAGTCATTTTGTTGAGTTACTGATTGTAGTCTTGCTCTTTTATGTATCATTATATATATTTAAACCTCCCTTTGTGGGTGAGAAGTGCATATTTCACCTGTTACAGTAGTTGCATATGTGATTGTGAGCTACCCAGGATGTAAGATAGCTGGGGACAAATATATATATATATATATATATATATATATATAGATATATATATATATAGATATATATACATACACACACAGATTTATATATGTGTGTATGTAGATATAATATATATATATATATATATATATATATATATATATATATATATAGATATGTATGTATATATATGTATATATACATATAGATCTCGAAATATAGAGATAGATATAGATCTTGAAATATAGAGATATAGATCATGAAATATAGATATATAGATCTCGAAATATAGAGATAAATATAGATCTTGAAATATAGAGATTAGATATATAGATATAGAAATATAGAGACAGAGAGGTGCAATGCTTTTCATGTGCCTCTGTGCAGGTATATTACATCAGAATGTTGTATATCATTATGTTTTTCATCTGTGATTTCAAGTGTAAAGCAATACAGCCACTACCAAAGATACCATCTGTTGAGGAGAAAGCAAGCAGCATTTACCTGTTGGGTGAGGAAACTGACTCCGATGGTTGTATCAGTGGTTCAGACAATGGTATGCACCTTGAGGCACCACATAATGCCAACCAGAGTGAGGATGATGATTATGACAGAGACGATAATATTCCACTCGCACGTCTGCATGAAAAGGCCATTGTCTGTGATACAGAGAATGCCCTTGTGCCCGCCATTCCTGAAAGACCACTATAAGTTGCCAAAGAAGACATAGCCAGTAATTATGATACTGACCATGACAGTGAGGATGAGGTGCCACTTGCACAGCTAAGGAAGGTGGCCACACATGATGGTCACCCAGTGCATTCAGTGTATGACGCAGACGATGACTTGCCTTTATCTGTGTTCAAGAAAGCACGTGGTATGACTGACACAACTATGCAGTCCTCCACAGGGCATGGCACTGCAAGAGCTGACAGTGGTGTAGATGTGCCTTTGACTGTGCATCACGTGGAAATTAGTCCAGAGTATGGTGACTGGGATGGAGAAAATCCACTAGATATAAGTCCAGGTAGTTCCTTGTCAGGCAATGATATGGTTGTGCCTCAGGAGGGAACATGTGTTAGTAGTTCACTACCAACTGCATGCAATACAGTTGATACTGGCATTGAGAGAGCACCATCTCTCAACCCTTCAGCCCTTTCCTTCCCAATGGTTCCACACGACCCAGTTGGGTACGCCGAGCATGCCCACCACGTAAGATCATATGGGAAAAACACCTCCAAACTTTAAACATTTCGGAATTTGTGGGGCCAGTAGGACCAGTAAATCACTTGGGCTCAGATAGCACAGAGATGGACTTCCTGAATTTGATGTTCCCAGAGGAGCTGTACACCCGTATTGCTAATGAAACCAATCATTATGCTGCACATATCCAGGCCGCAACAGGCAAGGTTGATACGCGGTAGAGTCCTGTTTGCCCAGGAGACATACGCACATTTCTAGTTATCAGAATATACATGTCTGTTGTACATGTTCCTGAATACAGACAGTACTGGGAAATGCACCATGTATATGGTCGCTTTCCAGTAGCAGAGTACATGACCAGAGATAGGTTTGAAAGAATTCAGCAGTACTTCCACTGCAATGATAACAGCCTGAGGCTACCACAGGGCTCTGGCAGTCATGACAAGCTACATCACATATGGCCAATACTAGATGCAGTACTTCATGCATGCAGGACATGTTACAAAGTGCATCATGAGGTGGCTGTAGACGAAGCCATGGTTGGCTTCTGTGGAAACTTGACATTTAGACAGTTTATGCCTGGTAAGCCCAAGAGGTATGGCATTAAGGTGTGGTTGCTGGCAGACTCAATCAATGGGTAAGTACATGAATTCCAGGTATACACTGGAAAAACATAGCAGAATACAGAGGTCAGACTGGCAAACAGAGTTCTGGTTGACTTAACTAAGGGACTGATTGGCAAGAAGCATCACATTTACTTTGATAACTTCTTTACCTCTGTTCTACTGGCACAGCAATTGCTGAAAGATGGTCTATACTGTTGTGGAACCATGCGCACCAATAGGTCAGGATTGCCTCTAGCATTCAACAGACAGGCCATCCATAAAGCAGCTCAAGGCTACTACAAGCAATTGCAGAGTGGACCACTGCAAGCTACTGAATGGAAGGATAGCAAGCCAGTATTCCTCCTGTCAACTAACTGCAACCCAACCTTGCCAGTCTCCAGCACATACAGGAGAAAGTGTGATGGAAGCAAGGCATTGGTGCCATGTCCACCAGTCGTAAACATGTACAACAGTTACATGAATGGGGTGGACCAAACAGATCAGCTCAGGACACAGTATTCCACTGCCAGAAAGGCCCGCAAATGGTGGCTGTACTTGTTCTGGTTCTTATGGGATGTGGCCATTGTCAGTGCTTTCATTATATTCTGTGAAAGTATCAGCCACTGGCAATTGTCAAGATCTGGACGTGCTATTCCAGCAACACAGTTACAGTTCCGAAGGAACCTAGGCTTGCATCTACTTGCCAGTTACACGAAGAGGAAAAGATGCACTGAGATTACTGTCCCAGAGGCTGTGAGCTGATTTGAGCATGGCTCTCACTTTCTGGTGAAATGGTGTAAATCAAGATGCAAAAACTGTGCCAGCAAGGGTAAACATGCTGAGCCATCATGGGGGTGCCCGTCTTGCAAGGTCAACCTGTGTTTCGAATGCTTTGGCGAGTACTGTGGCCATAAATTTCTCGTGGGTAACTGATGTTAGGAATGGCACATGTTGCAATGCACAAGACAAATCAAGATGTGTATGCTCTTGTGTTGGTAGATGCATCATGGGGGGCATACCCAGCCAGCATGGGTCTTGTGATCCACCTGGATCGCAGTTGGGAACTTGGAGACTCTTCAGCTCAGTCCCATAGTGCTGTTGTCCTAGGTAAGCATGGCCTTGGGTGTGCCACTGTGATGCAATGTTTCCCTCCGGGAAAGGACACATGCAAAATGACACAGCATGGGTCAGTCTTAGTCTTTTGACATGTTGCCTTGATGTAGCTCTACACTCAGACTCCCTCCCTTCAGGTGTAGTGAATGTATGTAGGTGATGGTAGTAAATGTATGAAGGTCAGGGCAGCAATTAGTGAGTTGCTTCAGTCCCTCATCCCTTAGGTCCATTGCTGAATGTGCACATGTAAAGAGAAAAGGCAGAGGTAAGGCAGACTGCTGACACTGAAGGAGGTCATAAGACCATGGTGGTATCAGCAGTCTGAGTGGGCAGCCAGCACAGCCATGGGACACTTCAGATAACCAACATCTGGAGCCCCATGCCTGTCCTTGGCATATTAGTGGAGCGGAGGTCCTTACCCTGCTTTTTTCTTTACATGTGCCCTTTCTGTGCCCCCTTGTCAGTGTCCACCCATGCAGTATTTCAGGTAAGGTAAGACTGTCTTCTGCTGTTCTGGGAATCACTGGAAAGGGAGAAGCCAAAACCCTAAACTGTCCCATCACAGAATCTTGTGTTGGTGGGTGCATCATGGGGGGCATACCCAGCCAGCAAGGATCTTGTGATCCACCTGGATCAAAGATGGGAACTTGGAGACTCTTCAGCTCAGTCCCATAGTGCTGCTGTCCTAGGTAAGCATGGCCTTGGGTGTGCCACTGTGATGTAATGTTTCCCTCTGAGAAAGGACACATGCAAAAAGACACAACCTGGGTCAGTCTTGGTCTTTTGACATGTTGCCTTGATGTAGCTCTCCACTCAGATTCCCTCCCTTCAGGTGTAGTGAATGTATGTAGGTGAGGGTAGTAAATGTATGAAGGTCAGGGTAGAAATTAGTGAGTTGCTTCAGTCCCTCATCCCTTAGGTCCATTGCTCAATGGTCACATGTAAAGAGAAAAGGCAGAGGTAAGGCAGACTGCTGACACTGAAGGAGGTTGTGAGACAGTAGTGGTATCAGCAGTCTGAGTGGGCAGCCGGCACAGCTATGGGACACTTCAGATAACCAACATCTGGAGCCCCATGCCTGTCCTTGGCATATTAGTGGAGCGGTGGTCCTTACCCTGCTTTTTTTCTTTACATGTGCCCTTTCTGTGCCCCCTTGTCAGTGTCCACCCATGCAGTATTTCAGGTAAGGTAAGACTGTCTTCTGCTGTTCTGGGAATCACTGGAAAGGGAGAAGCCAAAACCCTAAACTGTCCCATTGCAGAATCTTGTGTTGGTGGGTGCATCATGGGGGGTATACCCAGCCAGCATGGATCTTGTGATCCACCTGGATCACAGTTGGGAACTTGGAGACTCTTCAGCTCAGTCCCATAGTGCTGCTGTCCTAGGTAAGCATGGTCTTGGGTGTGCCACTGTGATGCAATGTTTCCCTCTGGGAAAGGACACATGCAAAATGACACAGCATGGGTCAGTCTTGGTCTTTTGACATGTTGCCTTGATGTAGCTCTACACTCAGACTCCCTCCCTTCAGGTGTAGTGAATGTATGTAGGTGAGGGTAGTAAATGTATGAAGGTCAGGGCAGCAATTAGTGAGTTACTTCAGTCCCTCATCCCTTAGGTCCATTGCTGAATGGGCACATGTAAAGAGAAAAGGCAGAGGTAAGGCAGACTGCTGATACTGAAGGAGGTCATGAGACCATAGTGGTATCATCAGTCTGAGTGGGCAGCCAGCACAGCTATGGGACACTACAGATAACCAACATCTGGAGCCCCATGCCTGTTCTTGGCATATTAGTGGAGCGGCGGTCCTTAGCCGGCATTTTTTCTTTACATGTGCCCTTTCTGTGCCCCCTTGTCAGTGTCCACCCAAGGCAAGGTAAGACTGTCTTCTGCTGTTCAGACATTTACAGAATGGGTTCATGCATGGCTTGATGCACAGGGTCGGTGGATCTTCAATCTGCCATAACAGCATGACCATGGAAGATGTTTTCCTGTTCAGAAGGGATGGCATTCACCGAACTGAGGAGGGCATTGCATTATTCTTGATCAACCTCCACAATGGCGTGAGGAGAGCTATGCAAGATTGCCAACATGCAGCTTGTGAGAAGAATGGAAAACACCCATGACCAAGTCGGACCAGTATAGTAAGTAAAACACTATTATGAAATGTGTGGTGTAAAATATATTTCTCTGAGTTTGGCAAATAACTGTGGTTAGGAGCTGGTGAGGATGCCACGACAGAACAACTGTTTCAGGAGAGTGCTAATATGTCAGTGACCATCCTGCAATATTTTTTTTTAGTCTGCTTTTATCAGGCATGTGTAGAGCTTAGATGACAGGATGGGCTTAGTAATACAGAACTTGATCCCTTAGGTCCTTTGCTGAATAGACACATGTAAAGAAAAAAGGCATAGGTAAGACAAATTGCTGACAATGAAGGAGGTCGTGAGACTGCAGTGGTATCAACTGTCTGAGTGGGTAGCCAGCACAGCTATCGGACAGATCAGATGGCCTTGCCTGCCACTGAAGTCCCATGCCTGCCCTAGGTTCATTAATTGAGTGGCAGTTCTTACCTTGCTTTTTCTTTTTACATGTACCTATTCAGCAGTATGTTGGCTACACCAGGAATGTGTATATTTACAATCATATGTGTCTACATGGTAAAACAACTGCTTCTGAATGATGTACACATGCACATATATCAGTTTTGTTAGGACTTAGGTTATGGAAATTATGATTTTTTTTTCATATTTTGGTAAATAACTTTGCAAGGGAGCATCTGAATGTGCCAAGTAATACCTCATTTTGAAGACAGTATTGCTGGTTCCAACATGGTAAAAGAATTGTGCCTGTATGTTGGACACATGTGTAGATATCAAAGTTTGTTTCGGACTTAGGTTATGGAAATTATAATTTTTTTCAGATTTTGGTAAATAACTATGCAAGGAAGCATGTCAGTGTGCCAAGTCATACCTCATTTTGAAGACAGTGTTACTCCTTACAACCCGGTAAAAGAATTGTGTCTGTGCACTGTACACATGTACAGATATCACAGTTTGTTTAGTCTTGTATGAATATGAAAATTATACATTTACAATACTTCTCATTATTATGCCCATATCTTTGCAAGGGAGCATGGTGATCACACAAATGGTGCATCATTTTGAAGCTGACATTCAGAAGCACAACTTCTACACTGATATGTAGGCTCTGTCTGTTACAGGTGATGATATATTATGCTTTGTTTATTTATCAATTATGAGAAATAATATATTAATCATATTTCTGTGAATATCTCAAGAAAGGAGCATCACACAGTAATGGTTAAGGTATCATTTTAAAGCTGACATTCATACTAACAAATTAAATTCAAATTGTATAGGTCTGCATGGTACATTGACCAAGATATTGTGCTTTGCTTTTCCAAAAAGGTACAAAATATGCACAATATCGACATTCCTTGCCAGATATTTAATAATGACTTTGATGTGCACTATCAACATATACACTGTTGGAAAGGTCAGTATCTGCTGAACAACTTTTGCGTTTACATTTTTAGTCTAGCTCTTATAGTTAAAGAGTTATGAACATTTGTTTTCTGTATGGTATTACAAATTGATTTTCTGAAAATGAGCTCAGGCTGCACTGTTGTTCCTATGGTGGAATTAAGCATGCAGCTTTTTCTGAGCTGCTCCGGAGTGAATGAGTTAAAACTATAATTTCCCATGAAGCCATGACTGCATTGGCATAAGCAGGACAGCTTGAGAACCCACTGCTACCCCCTTTACTTGTTTGTAATATCCCCCATCAAATAAAAAGAAATTGTTGTTCAACACTAATTCCATAAGACTACATAAAAAGTTCATACTTGGGTTTTGAAATGAAGCGTGTTCAGTTAAAAATTGTCTTAAAGCTTCAACACCTTCTAAATGGGGTATACAAGTAAATAATGAAATGACATCAATGGTAATCAATGTGTGCTTATTACTGTCATAATTAAAATATCAAGAAATCTTCTAAATTTGTCTAAGAAGTCCCAAGAATCCATTACGTAGGACTGTATACCTTGTACCATTGGATTTAAGATGGAATCAACTACTAATGCAATCCCTTAAGTGACCAAATGTGGACCGGAAACTATCAGTATAAATGGAGGGTTTTCCAAGTCCTTATGGACTTTTGGAATGCCGAATAGCACCCCAACCATGGATTTCTCTATTAGACAAAAATTGTACATTTTCAAATCCATTTCACCAGTCATAAGAAAGTCGGAAATAATAGAATTAAATTTTTTATAGCTACCTATGATAAACTTCATATCAATCTTCAAATATTCATCACTGTTGTTCAACAACCTTAGCATGGCATTTTTTATATTGACCAGTAGTCATTATTACTATGTTTCCCCCTTTGTCAGTTTTCATGAACCAAAGTTCATGTTTGTTCCTCAACTCATTTAGTGCTTTACATTCACTGACAGTGAGATTATCATGCCAGTAATTATTTTTCTTAGTTAAACTTGGGTTGATTTTTTATTCTGAAGAAGTCATTCTTGATGAAAGCAGGAATAAACAGTGTATTCGCTAAATACGCCTCTTTTTGTTGAAGTCTCATCACCAGCCTTTATTGACCATTGGGAGCCTTTGTTTTATTTGTATTTTTTCTTTTTTACATTGGTTTCACACTTTATTAAGTTCAATTTTTGTTTTCCTCTGTTATTTTTAGTAAGTGGTTAGATTATTATTATTTTTGTGGATGAATTAATTGTTATTATTGTTTTACTTTTGCTGAGTGCTTGGAGTTTGTGGGCTTAGTAAGTTAGTTAGGTGGTAGGCCTATGTAGGGGCAAGCTAAAATTGTGCGCCATGGAATGCCATGTGCTAGTGATTGCGGCTGTGTTTTAGTGCTAGCAGCTGATAAGGTTTAAGTGACAGGTTTATCAGAACAGAAACTGGCTTAAATGTTCAGAGTGGACTTTGGATGGCTTTGTGGAACACAAATGGATGACTGATGGATGTTTAAGGTTAGTGAACTAAACTAAGGCTGGGGAATGGATCCATAGCTGAACAAGAAATTGTGTATGACCCCAACAGATATATGTATAAATATTAAGTAATCGAAACAGAAAAAACTACTTTAACTAAAAAGCAGCAAAACTGCATTTTTTTCAAATGAGACCAACACCCTTGTACCCCCACACCCCAATCTTTAAATAAACTAATTCCAAGATTATATATAGAAAATAAACTTCTGTAACTTTCTATTTGCATTACCTCAGTTGTCATCTACTGCAGACTTAAAAGAGTGTAGTGAAAAGTCACTTTGTTAGGCTAAGTAAGCTTGTTCTGAGGAAATGGATTTTAAATGTGAAATGCGTATTTTAAAGCATTTCTTTTCGAAAGAGGTTATCCATCGAATTGGTCATGGAAGTAATAACAAAAGTAAGAGTGAAAAGATGTTCACATATCCACCTGTTATGAAATCTGTTTTTATTTCTGGAAAAATGTCGAAAAATACTGTGACATAAGTAACAGTTTTATTCTGGCTCATTCAGTAGATGCATCAGGTGTTATAAAGATTGTGCACACTCACTTGAAGATATTGCGGGGTGATAAGGAATTCAAGAAAATGGTTGGTGAGGCACCTAGATTTATAAAGAAAAAAGGTTGCAATTTAAATAAGTTGTTAGAAAATAGTGCAGTAAAAGTGATTCTCAGAAGAAAGGCAGTATTCTATGTCACAATGGCAAGCAGCATAGCTGTATTGCTACATCACCTTTCTTTGAAGTGAAAAATGTAGATACGGTTTTCAGTATGAATGGTCTTTACATGTGTAAATCAGAATACTTACTTTAGCTTAATACACACATTGTACAGTTTTTTTAGGTTGGAAAAACTATAGGAAGTCTTAGTGAAAGAATTTATAAGTATGTGTTTCTTCTAAAAAATCAAAATAATGCACTAGCAAAACATGCTATTAAAGGAATTTGAAAGTAAATACAAAATACCTTTTTATGTACGTTTTGTTGATGATTTGTTTTTTGTCATAAAAGGAACAGCCTCAACAGTGGAAGATTTTATCAATGACATTAAGTCTGACTTTTTGAAATTCACTAAAGGAGATTGTGGACAAATTGTAAACTTTTTGAATGTTACTTTGAAATGGGAAGTAGATAAAAAACTTTTTAGCAGTAAAATACATGGGAAGGACACCTTTTCTAAGGGTTACTTACACCATCGTAGCAACCACCCAAATTTCATTAAGAAGAACATACCAAAGGGACAATTTATACGAGTTAGACGAATGACTACATGTGATAATTTAATAACCCATATGTTTTTGGCCACAGGTTATGACGAGACCTGTCTTAACGAGTTAAGTCAGGAAATCATTGACAATAGACATACTTATATCCCCCTATTTTAAGAGCACCATTCATTAACAAAAGTTTAGGTATTAATGAAAATAAGGTCTTTTGTACTTTAGATATGTCTGTGGACAGTTCTGTTATTAGAAATATTATTTAAAAAATTGGAAAATATTAGAAGGAAATTCTGAGCTGATTAAAATCATAGGAGCCAAACCAAATGTTGTATACAAGAATAATTACAACATTACAAAATTGTTAGAAAATGATACAAACAACTGTCCTGTAGGAACTATGGCAACTAATAAGAAAAAGGGAATGTACAAATGCTTCAGTTGTAATTTTTGTAAGTATATATCAGAGGGCACCTATGTTTTGTTAAATCACATTGAACATACTATTAGAGTTCCTGGATGTTTCACATGTAACACAAAAGGGGTTATATAAAATGGTCAGTGTAGCGGATGTGAAGCATTTTACGTTGGGATGACCAAGTGTAAACTTAGAGAGCATATTTGGGAGCATATTTATGCTATCAGAATCAAAGATGGGAAAAATGCGTTGTTTAAACATTCTATTAAATGTGATAAATACAAGAAGTTCATGTTTTCCACATTGGAAGTGGGCAACGCTGATTTAAGGGGTGGTGATTTCAGAAACCACCTCGAACAGAAAGAAAAGTTATGGCAGATTAAACTAGGGGCTGATAAGAAACCAGGTCTAAATGAGTACATTAATATAAAGTGTTTTTTTTTTAAATATAAAAAATTGAAAGTTAAACGGACATAATGGTGGGTTTTATAGCAAAACATTTGATTTTTAGGACATATGTTTTTTAAATGTTAATTATTTCATTGTTTAATTGTTTAAATGATTATATGTTTTTACTTGGATGTATAAGAATGGAGATGTGGGTTGATTTTTTATTCTGAAGAAGTAATTCTTGAAGAAAGCGTGAATAAACAGTGTATTCGCCAAATACGCCTCTTTTTGTTGAAGTCTCATCACCAGCCTTTATTGACCATTGGGAGCCTTTGTTTTATTTGTGTTCATAAAGCTTTTTGTTGAAGTCTCATCACCAGCCTTTATTGACCATTGGGAGCCTTTGTTTTATTTGTGTTCATAAAGGAAATCTAATTCTGTCCCAGGGTCCATATCTGCAGAAGAACACAAATCCTTTTCCTCAGGAGTAGCCACCCTACAATTAATTAGAAACATGTCCATGAAGTTGATCGCACATGCTGCAGGAGGTATGTCAAGGGGGGCCAGTTCAGGTATAGCCATAAGGAGGCATGCCTGGGTGAGTTTTGCAATTTTGCGGAACCCTTCAAGGCATCATTCATCAATGCTCCCTTTGATGGTTCATTATTGTTTGGGATAACACTGAAAGAGACGGTCTGCTGTAGTGAACAAGAGAACTTGTCTGCCATTGGAATTCACTTTTTTAACCCACAGAGACATTTTTCCAGGGACCAAAGTGGTGGTAAGAAAATGTGGTTCAAGAATTCTCAAGATCCTTTGCAGGAGTCAAATGGACACTTCCCCCCAGAGGCAGAGGTGGAAATAATTATAATGGTAGATGTCAACCATATAGCAGAGGGCATCCACAGAATCAAGGATCTCAAGATTCCTTTTCAAAAAGTTCCTTCCAGCTTTCCTCAAAAGTTGACTGACTTCCCCTCTCTGGACACAGTTGGGGGGCACTTATCCTTGCACCAAGATGCCTGGCTAGCCATCACAAATTACCTTTGGGTGCAAAGGATAATATTCAGAGGATATTTCATTGCCTTTTTACAAATCTCATTAAAACCAAAGAAAATGTCCCTGATATTCCACCCAATCAGAAGGGGCTAACAGCTCAATAAATTAAACATTTGCTGGACAAGAGTCATCCAGGAGGTCCCACCAGACCAAACAGGATCTGGAATTTACTCAAGGTTCTTTTTAGTGCCAAAAAAGACAGGGGAACTGAGACCAATTTTAGATCTAAGTTATCTGAACCAATTTGTAAAGAACTCCAAATTCTGGATGGTCATGGTTCAGTCCATTCTGCTCCTTCTTCAAAAAGATGAGTGGATGTGCTCTATCAATCTTCAAGATGCATACTATCTTAGCAAAATGAACAGGCGCTCTCAAATGTATCTGTGCTTCTGCCTGTTAGCCATTCATTATTAGTTCAGAGCCCTGATATTTGGTCTCACCACAGCCTCCAGGATGTCCACCAAATGCATGGCAGTGGTAGCAGCTCACTTGAGACTGCTTGGATTCAGAGTGTTTCCCTATTCAGACAACTGGCTCCTTACCACACCAAACAGGCATCTGCTAACAAAATCCATAGATTATTTGCTTCAATTGGCACTTTCACTGGGGATCACCATCAACATGCACAAATCACATCTTCTCCCAATTCAAGCAATAGACTTCATAGGGGCTCACCTTGACACAGTCAACTGTCTAGCATCTCTACCTCAGAATAGAATTCTTACATTGAGGACACACATCAAGCAAGTTCTTTCCATTCCAATGACCCCAGCAAGATTGGTTTTCAAAGCATTAGGGTTGATGGCTGCTACTATAACTTTGATTCCACTGCCTGCCTACACATGAGAATTCTGCAATGGACTCTAGCAGTGCAATGGTCCTTTCATCACTATCCCTTGACTCATCCTATAAAATTGTCTCAAGCATGCAGGAATTTTCTTCTTTGGTGGGCCCATTCCCAGGAGCTAGATCTTCATTGTACATTTACCCCCCAGTGCTACATTGATCATGGAAACGTCCCAGTTGGGTAGGGGTCATTACTTTGGATGGACTGTTAAAGGCACATGGTCAGTACTAGAGACCAATCTGCATATCAATGTTCTAGAGATGAGAACAGTGCTTCTACCATTGCAGGCCTTGCAAAGCTTTCTCCCTCTAGGGACTACTGCAATACAAATGGACAATATGTCAGTGGGGAACCAGATCCTACCCTCTCTGTCAAGAAGCAGATCCTATCCTCTCTGTCGAGAAGCAATGTGGGTTTGGAAATGGGTGATCTCTTCCAATCACTTTCTAGTAGGAATGCACATACAGAGGAAATCCAACATTCTTGCTGACATACTCATCAGGACCATCCTCATGCCTCAAGAGTGGTCTCTCAAACCATCAGTGGCAAACATGATCTTCCACAAGTGGGGTCAACCTTGAT
Source organism: Protopterus annectens (assembly GCF_019279795.1). Classification (NCBI taxonomy): domain Eukaryota; kingdom Metazoa; phylum Chordata; order Ceratodontiformes; family Protopteridae; genus Protopterus; species Protopterus annectens. The sequence goes on from NC_056739.1 coordinate 1,153,293,120, forward strand.
GTAACCTATTTGCATCCCCCTTCAACAACAAATGCAGCAGGTTCTTTGCCCTTATCCCTCCTCAGGGACAGTCCCCAAGAGATGCTCTAGTCCATGTATGGCCATACAGTCTCCTTTACACTTACCCTCCCCCACCTGTCATCCCCAAATTTCTTCAGAAAGCACATTGGTTGAAGAGCAGAGTGATCCTCATTGCTCTTTTCTGGCCTTGAGAGGCATAGTTTCCCTTCCTTTGGTCTCACTTAATACATCCCCCTTGGATGCTGGATCCCAGTTCAGACTTCCTATCTCAACCATCAGGACAGATTCACCCAGATATTGTAGGCCTCGAGTTGATTGCATGGTTTTTCCAGTTCCAAGGATGGCTAGACATTCTGGGCTTTCCTCCCTGTTCGAAAAATCTTGGTCTCTTCCCATAAGTGGAGAAGTTTACAAGAGTAAATGGAGATTTGTTGTTTGGGCTCATCAGAAACAATTAGATCATTTCACTGCTTCAGTTCCAGCAGTTCTAGACTTCCTTGCTTCGTTTTCAACTGGCAGCCATATTGAACTATCATATAAGGGATAATGCTTTTGCTTTAGCATCATCTAAATTGTGTAAAGCATTCCTTAGGGGTACTTTCTTACTTAGACCTCCAATAAAGGATCTCACTCCACCTTGGGACTTCACCATGGTGTTACAAGCCTTAGTATACTCCACTTTTGAGCCATCAGCTAAGGTGGATCTGAAGTTTATTTCTTGGAAAACTGTGTTTTTGGTAGCTATAACTTCTGTAAGATCGGTGTCAGAACAAGCACTGTCTTCCAATCTGCCTTTTTTGATTTTTCACAAATATAGTTACTTTATGCATGAATCCTTCTTTTTTACCAAAAGTTGCCTTGAAAAAGAAATCAATTAGGTCAGCAATTTGCCAGTTTTGTTCTCTAAATTTGAAAATAAAGGAGAATGCATCCTTCATCTTCTTGATGTACATAGACAATTGCGTTTTACCTGGATAGAGCCAAATGCATTCAGAAAATCTGGACAAATATTTGTTTCTTTTTCTAACAAAAGAATGGAAAGACCAGTTTCTAAAATTACCCTGGCTAAATGGATAACAGATTTGATTCCCTGTGCTTATTCCTTGAAAGGTATTGCAGTACCTAAAAATTTGAAGGCACATTCAACCAGGGCAATGTCTACTTTGGCAGCCTTTTGGATAAGAGCCTCTACTGATGATATTTGTGCAGCTGCTACTTGTTCTAATACTCATACCTTTATTGTGCATTACAAATTGGACATCATTTCTAGAAACAGAGCTGCCCTTGGTTCTGTGGTGCTCCAGAACACACCCAAGGTTACTGTAGCTGGGGACTGTGTCCCATTCATTGAGGAATGAATGAAAATGACAACATCAGGTAAAGGAATTATGTACTCACCATAGCATTCCATCTGTGTTGTTCATTGGTGTTCTTCCTCAACTTTCCTCCTACCATCCTCCCTGTCCTTAACCCTAAAAGAGACCTAATGAAAGAGAACCATAGTTCCTGTCTGAGCTTCTGATCTTTCTTCTATCACTTTCCTGTCATAGTATCATTATCTTAATATATTAGTATAATGTATATAATAGCAGCAAGCTCAATCTGAGGTGTTGTGATGTTCTGGGGCATTATGGGTAAGGGAAGAACTTGAGATTTGGATCCTAGAATGTTTAAAAGGTGGCCGAGTCGGAACCCATTTGTTGAGGAAGAATGAAAATGGACAACACATATGGAACATTATGGTGAGTACATAACTTCTTTATTTACTACAGTGAAACAAGATAGTGCTTAATAAATCAGTGCATTTAGCTCAGGGAAACAGCACATCACTTAGCAAAACAGTCAGATGACTATACTCATAGAAAAACAACACTTCAGCTTTCAGCAAAAAAAAAAAAAAAAAATATATATATATATATAGATATATATATATATATATATATATATATATATATATATATATAAAGTGAGTAGAAAACTGTTTAAATACCATTAGAAGTGGCAGATTTCAACAGGTGTCAGTAACTGGAGAAGATATAAAGTACTTTCCTGTTTTGGGCTATAAACTGAGGTCAAAATGATACTTATAGTTTATTCCAGTGCATATGACCTGATTGCAAACTTCTGAAGGGTTGCTGGAAAGACACCAAACAAGCCTCATTCTGCCCAAATATAACTGAACTGAGAATGTAAAGAATCCAATGGAAAAAATGCTTTTGGCTTCAGCCAACAATGGTATTTTCTTAGAAAGAGCAGCTTATGTTCTCCGACAGAACAATGACTTATTTCTGTCAGACTGCACTCACACTTGAAAACTTTGATGTAACATTAATTAAACTGCAGTTAATTAAAATGAGGAGACAACAGTACTCAATAAATCAGTAAAAATAGCACTGGGAAACAACACATTACTTACTCATTCAGGTGACTATAGAAATACAACACTTCATCTTCCAGCAAAAATAAAATAATATGCTCGTTGGCTTTGCAGGGAGGTTAAAATGCCACGTTTAGTGCATTCCAGCATGTGTACACTGATTTCTACCACATGAAGTCTTGTAGCGAAGACCTTGTGAAAGGAGATGCGGTGAACATGGTTTCTGTGAGTTTAATAAAGTGATCAGTAGTGCTTAGTGTGACAGATTTTGTTTGTGTTTGAAGAATTAGTATTTTGATGGGATTACTGTACTTTGCTTAGGTTTACAGATAGTGTTACATCGATGGGGCTTGGTGTTTTCTCATTTCTCATTAGGTTAATGAATACTGGATAATTTTTCCTATAGGTAAGAAAATTACATTAACTGATGTGAGTGAAGTGTAACTTTTGATGATGTGGGCCATTGTCAGGAAGCAGAAAAAAATAACTTTGAGAAATTCCTAAATGGGTCCTTTACAGAAATGTCAAGATTCTTAATTGCAAATCACACAGCTTTCGCAAAACAGACTACAGTTCTGCAGAAAATGGGTTCTTAGGTTCAGATATCAAACTTCTGACCTTCAAGAAGCTTATCTGTCTAGTTCTGTATTGTTATTTTCTATTTCATATGTATTACTTTTGAAGGAAGTTAATAACTGGCTTCTCCTGATAGTAAGCAATAGTATACTCCATAATCCCGGAAGGTACTGTTTAAAGTATTATTAATATATATTTTAAGTATTAAGGTCTCTGATCTAGTGTTAGTTCCCTCAGCAGTGTATTCTTGGCATAGATTTTCATATAGAGATGGATGAGACATTGCCTTACAGACCAATCAGAGGAAGACCACACCTAAATACCATATAAGATAAAGAATATAACACAATGTCAAACCTTTCAAAATAGTCCAGGTACTCAAACTCTATGATTCTAGCAGTGTATCATTGTACTTTCAAGTTCTAGGTACTGTGTTCAAAGGCTCCAAACACAATATTGTATTCTATAATAGTTTAAGTTAAGTGAGATATAATGTAGTTTATTGGTATTCCCTGAAATGACTAAACATGCCCTGTAGAATTAGATGGGCTACAGAATATACTTTCCTAACTTTTATGGCTAGTCACTGGGTAAAGGTTAAATTGTTGTCTTCTACAGTGCAGAAATCTTTGCTGATGGTGACAATTTTTTTTATAATTTGACCATTTATTTCATAAAAGTAATTTATGGTGTTCATCATTCTCACTGCTGGAGTATCTTTTGCCTATATGGTTATAGCCTGCCAAAGATACACATGGCCATTTTCACAAAGCTCTGGCTCCTCCCACACCTATACTCTGACCACTGATTAGCTAGCCCCTTGGAAGAAAATCAACAGAGTGAAGACAGTTTCATTACTTTCTCACTGCCCTGAGGGGAAGCAGCTCCAATAATTCACAGGATCAGCAATCAGCTTCAAGCTTCATTTCTGGCAGATAAGTCATCATAAGAGAAGCCTTTTACCCAGAGATTATTGCCTTTAAAAAAATATTGCTATATTTTATTTCTGACAAAAAGCAGTATTTCCCCCTTTAATAAATCCCAGTATTTTTACCATAGAAGATGTTTCCTGTCAGGGACTTCTATTTTTTAGAATAGGGTTTATTTCTGACTATTTGGGGGCTATTTTGTATTACAAATACTGCTTTTGAGAACTTTTAATTGTTTGTGTAAGTTTTATGCATCATGAAGTGTTTATAGGACTGGAAATATTATGTACATAAATGCTTATGTAAACTTTGTGACAACTTACCTGTTGTTTATTTTTTTTTTTTTTCTGTTAGTCTGATTGCGTCTTTCGGCTTTTCCCAGTTAGGGGTCGCCACAGTGGAACTCCGGTCCGCTAATGATTGGCAGTTGATTT
>NC_056739.1:1153302456-1153329956 GCF_019279795.1 Protopterus annectens
AACCTAGCCTAGCAGATCTAATTTGTGGTGCCTAATGCTCAAAACAACAGAGCAATCGCAAAGCCCAACTCTTTAAGAAGTGTTCCTTTCAGAAGTCCAGCTATGATAAAATGAGCAGATTTCTTTGCCCATTGAAATGAGAGAGAGTGAGGATGCAAATGGCGAAAGGCTTTAATTGAATTGGTCAAGTGAGAGGCATATGTGCCGAGCTGAGATCCTATTTAGTGGAATCTGAGGGTATAGAATACAGGAGAAACCAAAGGCATCTTCTTCTGGTGTCTGAATCAATATCACAGCATTGTACAGGTGATAAAGACTCTAGATCTCATAGCAACCCTGACAATGTTCATACTGAAGAACTTGTCTCAGTATCTATTCCCATTCCTGATGATGTCCTAGATGTCCTCAAAGTTGAACATTCCTTGAAGACAGTCCCCATTGCTAGATCCAGTTCTGATTTTTATGTTACATGATCAGGTCTTATTTCTAGACCTAGTGTAAAATACACAGCAATCTGGACATGATTGTTTGGTACGTGTTTAATTTTGTATGATTGCATGTTAAAGAATTAGTTCTGTATAATTACGTCAAAAGATCATTTCTGTATAATTGCATGTCAGTGAATACTGTCATATGGTGCGTGATCTATTTCTCAAAGAGGGAGGATGTAGAACAGAGCGTGTTTTGTACCTTTAAGAAGCATTTCCAAGTATAGGTACATACATATAAATAGTGATCATGTGCAGGCAGAAGTGCCATTTTGAGAGAACAGCCAAAGTGTTAACAAGTATGAGCGTACTTATAAACAACTGTTTATAAGTTTATTTAAGTTTAAGTTATTAAGCCTCAGTCCTAATGTATTTGTGTGTAATAAAGCTGCTTGAACTGAACCCACAACTGTTCATCTGTTTTATCCTGATCGGACAAGTGACAGAAACTATTTCCAGAATGAATAATGTTTTTGTGGGAGCAAGTGGAGGTTCTCTCCAAACTACAGTGATATTATGATATGTTGTAAGTGAATGTGCCACATACTACACCCATTCCTACTATTTTGCCAGCCTTAGAAGATGCCCCATAAAAGTAGATAGACTTTATAAAGTACCTCATGCTAATAAACTTTTTTTTCATGTTAGATGTGACCCGGCAGCCATTTTGACCTTTTACCCAGCTAGAAACAGACATTTAGTCAATATTAATTCTTCTCCTGTGGATAAAGACTATAAGGTATTGGACAGATCTGGTAAAAGAATGTTCTCTTCTTTCACTTCAGCATACAGAATTCTTAACTGCCAAGCACATATGTGGAAGTTTATTCTTAGTTGCATAGACAGTTTGAGGAAATAGTCTGCCGCACATCCTTCAAAAGGTAGCTTTTGTCTGAATCCCATTATTGCTAATATGTCCCAAGTGGGTCTATATTAGTTCATCAAAGTTTACTTTCCTCGAACAGCTGTTCATCGAACTGACATCATCAAATGGAGGCCATCAAACATTCAAATCAGCGAATGTTTTTCCCAGGTACTAAACTAGTTGGCCAACATACAAAAATTTGCCCTTGTAGTGTGATCTTGGAGTTGGTATATATAAGTGGGGAATGGGGGTGCAGCCCCCCCCACATTGGGGTTTGTGGGTTTAATTTAATGTGTTTGTGTTTCGAATGGTGTGCTGGCCAACTAATTTACTTACCTGGGAAAAACATTCGCTAATTTGAACATTCGATGAACGGCTGTTCGAGTAAAGAAATTTCTCAGATTCTCTGTGTCTGGGTCACATTATCAGTTCTCTGCATTACACTTTGGAATATCTACAGCTCTAAGCGTGTTTACAAAATGTCTGATTCCAGTGATAGCTCATTGAAGACTGCAAGAAATTCACATATTTCCTTGTTTAAACAACTTGCTTATTTTTGCAGAGTATTTTCTCAGACACCAGGAGTCCTTAATGTGGGTTTCTTCCTTCCTTACTGATCTAGGATTCCAGATATATGTTCATAAATACTCCTTTACTCCATCACACAGTATTGTGTTTCTAAGTTGCCTTCTAGTTACTTCTGTGGCTTTTCTTACACCTGAAAAGGTGGACTTATAAACTGAAAACTTTCTTGAGCTTCTCCAGTCAGTCTCAGACTTAGGTAAGATACTATTTCAGCATATTAGGGTTCATGGCTTCTGTGATTCTCGTGATTCCCCTTGCAGTGATACACATGAGGAAAATTCAATGGCTTTGAAAAAAGACATAGAATTTTGGGCTTCGTCAAAAAGTAATGGCAATAGTAGAGATGGCAAATGGCTCAACATTAACATCTCCCCTTTCCTCCTTCTGTCTCAAGTTAGTATGTAATGAGAGACAGTGAAACGTGAAAAAACAACAACTGTTGAAACTTCAACACGAAAACATGATCACCGAACAGAAATCTATCAGTACTATAAGTAAAGCACTGTGAGGTAGCGTACTGAACAAGGACAAGTTTATTTAAACGTAAGTTGAGTTATATAAAACAAAACAACGTTTTCGTCTTCCTAAATAGGAAAACTTCTTCAGAAAAAGGTCAGACAACATTCCACATTGTTTTAAAAGTTTCCACTCAAGTGTTCAAATGCTTGAGCCAATCAGTGAGGTAGCTAGTTGGTAAGTTTTTACAATTAAAGAGCTATCCACAAGACAAATACTAAATCTAATCTCACTGGAGGTCACAAAGCACAAAAAACATGAAATTATATCCACCTCTCCAGTCCCTAAGGGCAGGAAAACCAACCCATAAAACACATCTCTTAAAAATATATACATGTACGCACCAGCATAAAATAAAACAATTTTAACTAGTTTTTGTTGTTAGTGTTCAACCATACATTACATGTAAAAACTCAAAAAGTCAACAATAAACACACCATGTGTGCCATGTTATGCTAGCACTCATATCTGTTAAATATTAAAATTATTGTTAAAATTGTTGAATTATTAGTGTACTAGTAAAACTACTTAAAATGTAATTATGGATACTATTTACAAACCAATCTAAACGGTGAAAGTACGTAAATGCACATACACACTAATTTCATAAAATGAACATAGAGGTAATACATAAAAAGCTACTAGTTATAATAATTTAATTTAATTAAGCAATAAAGCTTGTTGGGCATAATAATGTCAAATCAAAAATAATTAATTAATCCTCCAAAAAATGATAATAACTTTAATAATAAATTTATATATATGTATATGTATAAAATATTGGTATATTGAAAAGCTTCTATGTGAGGCTTATGAGATTCAACATCTCAAACTACTCCTGAGTCTCAAAAGACAAGTGATATTACAATTGTCGTTAAGTCCTGGGCAACTAAAAGCATTTAATAATAGTTTCCATTCTAACTCTCGGCATTCCAGTAAAACTGATGTCGGTCCTCCTCTATTATCCAATAACAGTTTGTCTATAGCTAAAAAGTGGAAAGAATGATCAGGATTTATGTTGACATGTTTGGCTAAAGCATTGTCACACTTATTTTTAGAAATTGCATAAATATGTTCATAAATCCTGTCTCGAAATTTACGATCAGTCTTCCCTACATAAAAAGCATCACAGGCTTTACACTTAGCCACATAGATAATACTCTTAGAGTTACAATCTAATCTGTGCATGATGTAAAATGTCCTATTTCCGACTTCTAGAAAACTACTGTTCTTAACATGTTTACACATGCTACAAAAACCACATGTAAAAGACCCACAAATTCTATTATACTTTCTCAGTTTTTTACTCTCCAAGAGACTTTTCAAGTTTGCACCTCTCCTATACACAATTAGTGGAAATGGACCAATTCTCTCCATTAATAGATTGTCTTTATATAATAAACACCAATTTTTAACCAGTGCCTCTCTAACTTGGCCACTGTCATTGTTAAAAGTTGTTATGAAAGACAACCTCTGTTTACAGTTTATATAAGCAGAGTCACCTTTAGGTTCATTTGTGTCCAAAAAGACAGAACTAGTCAATGTGTTACTAATCTGAAGTGCATCTTGACTCTCAGTTGTTATTGATATGTCCTCGTTGTAGGATGATGTTGAAACTAAGATAGGACTAAATATACCTAGTTTCCTCTTGTGTGTAACTTCCACAATGAGTTCATGTACTAAATGGGTAGGATATCCTCTACTTACAAACATGTTTTCCAGTAATTCGCACTCCATCACAAAATCTGTTTCAATAGAACACATCCTAGCTGCTCTAACTAATTGACCCTTAACCACAGAACATTTCTGTTTGTAAGGGTGAGCACTAGAGAAGTGTAAAAAAGAATTACAATACGTTGGTTTCCTATAGATAGTAGAACTCAACTTAAAACTACTTAGATCTTTAGATAGCTTAACGTCCAAGTAGTCTATACCCATAGTGTTAAAGTTGTAAGTAAACTGAAGAAAAGTTGTAGTAGAGTTTAAATACTCCAGAAGCTTGTCCACTGCAAGTTTGTCGCCTTTAAAGATGATAAAAATATCATCTAAAAATCTGGTATAAAACAATAATGAGTTAGAAATTTCTGGCTTGTCGAAGACAAATTGTTTTTCCCAGTAGGCAACAAACAAGTTAGCTAAGCTAGCACCACATGGGGGAGCCCATAGCTACCCCATGTTGTTGCAAAAAATATTGACCATTGAATATGAAAAAATTGTTAGTCAAAATGATGTCAATCAATTCAGAGACTACATCTATGTTATTAATTGAGGCTCTCAGTTCCCTTAACATTAAAGTCACCCATTCCACTGCTTCTAGATGTGGAATCGATGTGTAAACTTCGACCACATCTATAGTTAGAAAACTATAATCATGGTCGAAAGATAAGTTATTCAAGTTTTTTAGAAGAGACCATGAGTCCTTGCATACTTGTGGGATTTTTCTCAAATATTTTTGGAGAATAAAATCAACCACCTTAGCACAAGGGTACATTAAAGATGCACGTGCATCAATGAATGATATCATGGGGGGATTCTGAATGTCTTTATGAATTTTAGGGATACCAAACATGATGGGCAACTTTGGAAATGGTATATTAATAAAATTATAAGTATCTACATCAATTTTTGCCTCAATAAACAAGTCTCTGAAATAACTTTTGACTCTGGACAAAGCTATATTGTATTCATTCAATGATATCTTCCGGTAAGCTGGATTGTTTAAAACTATTTCCATCCTATTGTTATAATCTGTGATGTCAAAGATCACTATGCCGCCACCCTTATCTGGTTTTATACACCGTACCATAGAAGATCTAATAAAGTCCAGAGCTAGGGTTTGTTCAGCAGAAATATTGTCTTGTCTAGAGCTGTGGTCATGTTTATGAGTATGTGCAATATGTCTAAAGTCCAATTCACAAACACCTTCAAACACACGTAATAAAGGGTGCAATGGAGGATTAAAAGTACTTAATGGCTTAAATGGAACATGAGGTGTATAGTTGTTACCTAAGAGAAAAGCAAGGTTTAATTTCCTCACAAAACATTTCAAGTCCAGTAATGTTTTAGCAATACTCATATTTCTACTAGGTACAAAGGTGTTACCCTTTGCTAGTAGTTCCACCAAGTCAGCTTCAATAGTAATTGTCGAGAAATTGTAAATATTAAAGTCGCCATTAACATTCTTTAATACTAACGGTCTAATACAGTCACTGTCCAAAAAGCTTAAAGGGCTCTCGATTATCTCTTACTCCTGTTGTTCCAGGGTCTGTTCCCCCAGTTTCGAGTCCGTTGTGGCTTCGATGGATTCTTGGAATGGGCTCCTTGTTGAAAAACCTGCTTGTCTACATGGTTGTTAATAGCTTCATTTGGGCGTTGCATAGTGTTGTTATTATTAATAGATTGTAATCTTTCACTACGCCTTAATGGTTCAGGTCCTAGCGCAATGTTAGGATCCAAGCCCATATTACCAGCAACAGAGTTTTCCATAGGTGTAGACAAGTTATACTCATTAGTATTATTAATGTTAGGCCATACTTGAGTTAAATGGGGTTTGGGATAGGCTACCCCATTTGCATAAGCTACTCGGTCCCTATTTCGTTTCTTAATTTTATTTTGTTTTAATTTTTCTAAAAGCTGATCAATGCTGGTAAAAACTCTTTCATAATCAAATTTGTATCTGCCAAAGTCAACACTGGACTTAATGTCATTATCAAGTTCATTCACTTCCACCATAATGTTCTCTATTTGGATAGAATAATGTTTAATCATTAATTCCATCAAAGAAAAGCCAGAAGAATTAAACAAGTCCACTAGTTTTCTGTGAAACGGAGAGTCAGGAAGTAACCCAGTCGGGTACTGAGAGTGCCGTAAACCTTTAGGCACTAGTCTCTCCGTTAAACATTGCTTAAAATAAATTACTTCTAGTTGCAATTTTTTCAATTTTAACAGTTTATAGTCTAACAATTTAAGTTTATCCATAATACCTTGTGTGTTCACGTCTTGACTGGTAAGCACTTGAACCGGTCGTTCCCCATTAGGGCTGAAACCATTAGCTAAGTTTCCTGTGTTATTCAACCATACTGATAACGAAGGAATGCCAATAAGCCCCGTGCCATTACTAGAATTATCGGTGTTATTACCCACAGCGCTAGTACCAGGTGTACTAGCTTGTTGGCCTGGGGGTAAAGATGAATCAATAGAACGTTGTCCCGACTGTTGACCAGTGGTGAGTTGAGGAGCACTCTCATTCTGTAAGGTAGAATTAAGAAGACATCCATTGCCAGTAGTTACTTCCATGAGCTTCTTATCTACAGAGTCCAACCGGTTGGTTAAAGTGTCCAAACGTTGTGTCAATAGTTCCAATAGGTCCATTAGGCAAGGAGTATCCAAGTTCCTCTTCAAACCAAATTAATTTGGACTCTCAGGACTGCTCGGAGATCTAGTCGCCATGTACAAAAACAACCAGTGAAACGCGTAAAAACAACAACTGTTGAAACTTCAACACGAAAACACGATCACCGAACAGAAATCTATCAGTAGTATAAGTAACGCACTGTGAGGTAGCGTACTGAACAAGGACAAGTTTATTTAAACGTAAGTTGAGTTATATAAAACAAAACAACGTTTTCGTCTTCCTAAATAGGAAAACTTCTTCAGAAAAAGGTCAGACAACATTTCACATTGTTTTAAATGTTTCCGCTTAAGTGTTCAAATGCTTGAGCCAGTCAGTGAGGTAGCTAGTTGGTTAGTTCTTACAATTAAAGAGCTATCCACAAGACAAAAGCTAAATCTAATCTCACTGGAGGTCACAATGCACAAAAACATGAAATTATATCCACCTCTCCAGTCCCTAAGGGCAGGAAAACCAACCCATAAAACACATCTCTTAAAAATATATACATGTACGCACCAGCATAAAATAAAACAATTTTAACTAGTTTTTGTTGTTAGTGTTCAACCATACATTACATGTAAAAACTCAAAAAGTCAATGATAAACACACCATGTGTGCCATGTTATGCTAGCACTCATATCTGTTAAATATTAAAATTATTGTTAAAATTGTTGAATTATTAGTGTACTAGTAAAACTACTTAAAATGTAATTATGGATACTATTTACAAACCAATCTAAACGGTGAAAGTACGTAAATGCACATACACACTAATTTCATAAAATGAACATAGAGGTAATACATAAAAAGCTACTAGTTATAATAATTTAATTTAATTAAGCAATAAAGCTTGTTGGGCAATTGTTGAGCCTCAATTAATGACATAGATGTAGTCTCTGAATTGATTGACATCATTTTGACTAACAATTTCTTCACATTCAATGGTCAATATTTTTTGCAACAACATGGGGTAGCTAAGGGCTCCCCATGTAGTGCTAGCTTAGCTAACTTGTTTGTCGCCTACTGGGAAAAACAATTTGTCTTCGACAAGCCAGAAATTTCTAACTCATTATTGTTTTATACCAGATTTTTAGATGATATTTTTATCATCTTTAAAGGCGACAAACTTGCAGCGGACATGCTTCTGGAGTATTTAAACTCTACTACAACTTTTCTTCAGTTTACTTACAACTTTAACACTACGAGTATAGACTACTTGGACGTTAAGCTATCTAAAGATCTAAGTAGTTTTAAGATGAGTTCTACTATCTATAGGAAACCAACGGATTGTAATTCTTTTTTACACTTCTCTAGTGCTCACCCTTACAAACAGAAACGTTCTGTGGTTAAGGGTCAATTAGTTAGAGCAGCTAGGATGTGTTCTATTGAAACAGATTTTGTGATGGAGTGCGAATTACTGGAAAACATGTTTGTAAGTAGAGGATATCCTACCCATTTAGTACATGAACTCATTGTGGAAGTTACACACAAGAGGAAACTAGGTATATTTAGTCCTATCTTAGTTTCAACATCATCCTACAACGAGGACATATCAATAACAACTGAGAGTCAAGATGCACTTCAGATTAGTAACGCATTGACTAGTTCTGTCTTTTTGGACACAAATGAACCTAAAGGTGACTCTGCTTATACAAACTGTAAACAGAGGTTGTCTTTCATAACAACTTTTAACAATGACAGTGGCCAAGTTAGAGAGGCACTGGTTAAAAATTGGTGTTTATTATATAAAGACAATCTATTAATGGAGAGAATTGGTCCATTTCCACTAATTGTGTATAGGAGAGGTGCAAACTTGAAAAGTCTCTTGGAGATTAAAAAACTGAGAAAGTATAATAGAATTTGTGGGTCTTTTACATGTGGTTTTTGTAGCATGTGTAAACATGTTAAGAACAGTAGTTTTCTAGAAGTCGGAAATAGGAAATTTTACATCATGCACAGATTGGATTGTAACTCTAAGAGTATTATCTATGTGGCTAAGTGTAAAGCCTGTGATGCTTTTTATGTAGGGAAGACTGATCGTACATTTCGAGACAGGATTTATGAACATACTTATGCAATTTCTAAAAATAAGTGTGACAATGCTTTAACCAAACATGTCAACATAAATCCTGATCATTCTTTCCACTTTTTAGCTATAGACAAACTGTTATTGGATAATAGAGGAGGACCAACATCAGTTTTACTGGAATGCCGAGAGTTAGAATGGAAACTATTATTAAATGCTTTTAGTTGCCCAGGACATAACGACAATTGTAATATCACTTGTCTTTTGAGACTCAGGAGTAGTTTGAGATGTTGAATCTCATAAGCCTCACATAGAAGCTTTTCAATATACCAATATTTTATACATATACATATATATAAATGTATTATTAAAGTTATTATCATTTTTTGGAGGATTAATTAATTATTTTTGATTTGACATTATTATGCCCAACAAGCTTTATTGCTTAATTAAATTAAATTATTATAACTAGTAGCTTTTTATGTATTACCTCTATGTTCATTTTATGAAATTAGTGTGTTTGTGCATTTACGTACTTTCACCATTTAGATTGGTTTGTAAATAGTATTCATAATTACATTTTAAGTAGTTTTACTAGTCCACTAATAATTCAACAATTTTAACAATAATTTTAATATTTAACAGATATGAGTGTTAGCATAACATGGCACACATGGTGTGTTTATCGTTGACATTTTGAGTTTTTACATGTAATGTATGGTTGAACACTAACAACAAAAACTAGTTAAAATTGTTTTATTTTATGCTCGTGCGTACATGTATATATTTTTAAGAGATGTGTTTTATGGGTTGGTTTTCCTGCCCTTAGGGACTGGAGAGAGGTGAATATAATTTCATGTTTTTTGTGCTTTGTGACCTCCAGTGAGATTAGATTTAGTTTTTGTCTTGTGGATAGCTCTTTAATTGTAAGAACTAACCAACTAGCTTCCTCACTGATTGGCTCAAGCATTTGAACACTTGAGTTGAAACTTTTAAAACAATGTGGAATGTTGTCTGACCTTTTTCTGAAGAAGTTTTCCTATTTAGGAAGACGAAAATGTTTTGTTTTATATAACTCAACTTACGTTTAAATAAACTTGTCCTTGTTCAGTACGCTACCTCACAGTGCGTTACTTATAGTACTGATAGATTTCTGTTCGGTGATCGTGTTTTCGTGTTTTAATGAGAGACACCTCAAATTTTACTTTGGGAGCAATTTCTATGACAGAAAATGTGCAAGGCCTGTGGAACTCTTTAGACAGACCAAAGCACATAAATGTCAAACAGATGTTAGCTGTAATACATCCCATAAAATCTCTTCATCATCTGTGGTTCATAGGACCTCTACAGGTGATTGCAGACAACACCATAGTGATAACGTACATGAATAAGCATGGGGGAACCAGATATGTGAAGGCTGGCTATGCTGGCTTGGAAGATAGCACTTCAGCATTGTTTAACCCTCCCAACATCTTCCAAGCTGTGGGGGAATTCAAGAAATAAGGAGAGAGTGAGATTTGAGATGCAGATCCTTAAAGAGAATCATAACCATGCGAATATTATATTTATAAAGTTACAGATAGTATTGATATGAACATATCAGAATGGATAAAGGAGATTATGCCAATAGGGATTACTGCAGGTAGGGGTACAGAAAAAAGGCAAGATGGGAGTAGAACCTACTGGAGATAACTGGCAAAGAAACCCAGGTATTGTGCGCAAATAACTACATAGGGAGAAGTAACAGATTGGGATGAAGCCAAAATGAAGTCTGGGCTGTCAGTCAAAGACTGGCTTCCCTATCCAGGGTTGAGTATAGACAAAGAGAAAGGGATAGGGGAGTCTTAAGTGAAAGACCTCCTCTTTTAGAGTTTTTAGTCAAATCTAGAACAGAAGCAGCTGTTAAAAAGGGATGATTCGGAAGACATTTAAAATATTGCATGGTAACTATAAGAAACAATCAGAGGATATTAGAAAAATTTGGAAGAGATACTGGAAACACAATTTACAAGGGAACAATGGGAGGACATATGTATGGCTCCCAAGTATGCAACAAAATACTAAAGATTTATGATTTTTGTATGGAAGTTTTTGCTTGGGTATTTTATACCTCAAGCAAACTTCAAATAATTTTTCCTTAAGTAGACAGTAAATGTCAGAGGTGTGATTGGGAAGAAAGAGGCAATTGGGAACATGTTTTTTGTAGTGTGTTGAATTGGAAGATTTTAAAAATTCCCTACAGAATACTCTGCCAGAAATACTGGAGGAGTAAATGACTGTAACTAAACAAATGATTCTTTTGAGTTGGGACACAGGATCTGACTTGGCCAGACATAGTAAGACCTTGTTACGTTTGATTTCCATTTCCTAGTAATTGCATTTTTTGGCAGCCAATAAAATTAAAGTCTAAACCAACTGTATTTGAAGTGTTGAATATTGTACAATAGACAAAAGAAATGGAAGCGGGTGTGACGTCCCTCTTCTGGGCCAGTAATCAGGGAGAGTCAGTCCTCACCACTGACACTGGAGAGGGACATTCACTTGGAGCAAGAATAGATGCAGACAGTATTTTTAGATGCAGCTCTCTGCACCAAGCACAATTTCCCTTAAGAATGCACAGGGAACACACTCAGTCCAGGGGCTGGGTTTCCCTCTCTCTCACCAGGCTCCCAGTAAGACTCCCCACTGGCACAGCTGTAGAGTTGAGTCCTCATCCGAGCATTCCAAGCCAAGTCCTCCACCACCCTCTCTGTGAAACCAATGCTCTGTGTCCTTGCTTCAATTATCTGACATACACACACACACGTGCACACACACACACACACACACACACACACACACACACACACACACACACACACACACACACACACACACCTGGGAAAGGTTGGCACAGATTTACTAGCTCTGCTACTTTTGCCCAGACTATAATGTACTTATACTGCCACCAGCTAACTACTCTAAGGCTCTTACAGGGGTACCCAATTATACTGAGTAAAATTAATACTAATACAAATGGTAGTGTTTGACCAATGCAGCAAGGCTTTCAGGAGCAGCCAAAGTATCACCAAATAAATATAAATACTCTAAAATGTTAAAATATTCTCTAAAAGACCAGCCACAATGAAAGGTTTAAATAAACATTAATAATAAATAATAAAAGCACATGAAAATACTAAAATGCCAGAGTTTTAATCATAGGAAATATTAAAAATAATGGAGATGGATAGATCACACAGATACAGAAAAACAGTACTTAACTAATCTTACTATATTTTCCTGACTGATCTAAAGAATCTTATTCTCTGGTTCCTTACTAAAGCAAGGCAAGATGAAGAGGATGACTGGTCTTCATTCTTTGTCAGGTTTCAAAAACAGACTTCACTGAGACTTCTGTCTCGTGTACTATTAAAACATCATAGATTACAGAATGGCATCACATACATTTGGTCATCTGATACTGGTTCCCACACTACCCAGTTACTAGAAACCAAACCAGAATCTAGCACTTATCTGTCAATAATACAAACACATAGAGCTTTGCTAAGATGTGTTATAGCATCTGGAAGTTGTAAAACTATTTTAAAACATCCACCCTTCCAGGGTAGGAATTAGTTTGCCCCTAAGAACAATACAGTAGGATTTCTAGTCCTGGTTTTCACAGACATTCCATCTCTGACTGGAATCAGAACTGTAAGATACAATCTTTATGGTTTAAAAGCCTGCATCTGTGCTTGTTTCCCACCTTTCCTGTAACTAGTATAGTCCAGAAACAGATTTGCTGTATCCAGGACTGTTGGTAAGCTTCTGAGCCTCCCCAAGCCTTTCTGTGTTGGAGGAAAGCCTTCTAGCTTATGAGTGGGAGTGGTAAGCACTAGGTAGCCTATCTATCACAAAAGGAGTGGTTTCTGGCCCAGAAATTGTAGTTTATCGGCTGTTTCGGCAGTTTTTCCATCTCTTTCAACTTTCTGGTTTAAAAGCCCATGTTTGCACTTGTTTTCCACCTTTTCTGTAACTAGTCTAGTCCAGATACAGATTTCCTGTATCCAAGACTGTTTGTAAGCTTCTGACCTCCCCCAAGCCTTTCTGTGTTGGAAAAAGCCATCTAGCTTATCAGTGGAAGTGGTAAGTACTAGGTAGCCTATCTACCTCAAGAGGAGTGGTTTCTGGCCAGAAATTGTAGTTTATTGGCCATTTGGGCAGTCTTTCCATCTCTTTCAACTTTCTGGTTTAAAATCCCATGTTTGTGCTTGTTCCCTGCCTTTCCTTTAACTAGTCTAGTCCAGATACAGATTTGCTGTATCCAGGACTGTTTGTAAGCTTCTGAACCCCCCCCCCAAGCCTTTCTGTGTTGGAAGGAAGCCTTCTAGCTTGACAGTGGGAGTGGCAAGCACTAGGTAGCCTATCTATCACAAGAGGAGTGGTTTCTGGCCAGGAAATTGTAATGTATTAGCCGTTTGGGCAGTTTTTCCATCGCTTTCAACTTTCTGGTTTAAAAGCTCACTTTTGCGCTTCTCCTGTCTTTCCTCTATCTAGTCTAGTCCAGATACAAATTTGCTGTATCCAGGACTGTTTGTAAGCTTCTGAGCAGTCCCAAAGTCTGCACTTCATTTTTTTCCCTTAGATCTGCTAGTTCTCTCTTCTCCTGCATGTTTACTAGCCTATTAGTTTAGCATTCTACCAGACTTCTTGTACCAATTATTGTAGCACACAAAAGTGCTACCAGCACTAAACGTTTTACAAGGAAACATCTCCAGTACTTATTATTAATGCCCACCCCTCCAGGCATATCTAAAGGTCAGTTCCCTGTGCTTTCTCATATTAACCTGGTGAACTTGGGCATCCTGAGGCAGTGTAGCAACTGCCTTATGTACACTGACAACCCTCTCCTCTGACCTCCCAACACTCAGACTTGTGAGAGATGCTCTTATATATCCAAACTGGAAGCCATGCACTCTCTAGCCAAGACTGGGATAGCTGATCAGAAGGAGAAGGTCAACACTTGCACCACATCACATGGAACACATAGCCCTCCAGAACACACATCAGCACTGTCTTCACATCAGATCACAAACCACACACCCATCTTCACTGAGGCTCTCAATAAAAATCTACCCAAACAGCAGAGACCTCCAAGCAGAAAAACACTCGACCACCACAACACAACACCAATCATGAGACACATAACTTTCCTAAACATTTTGCCACTGAACCAAAGCCCCTAAGACAAAACAGCATGCTCAACACACTAGTCATAGGTGACTTGATAGTGAGGCACACTGATGTCCCACTCACTAGGTTTAATAAGGAGAAAGTAACAGTCAGCTGCCTGTCAGGTGCCAGATTCCACCACATAATGCACACACTTAGGTCCCTCAACAACAGGTGCAAATATGACTCTGTTACTGTACATGTGGGTGTGAATGACCTAAGACATACCTCCCTGGACTACATGAAAACAGACACGGAAGAGCTCTCGGATTATGCAGCCCAGGTGGGTATGACCCTAGCCCTGACCAGCATCCTGCCATCACCCAGAATGATACCACAGTGCAAGCAGAAAATTATTGATTTCAACAATTGGCTAAGTCCCTCGTGTCATTCTAAGGGGATCCAGTATTTGTCTGCCTGGGATGACATGATTGACAGACCTTGATGCTTTGCCAGAGATGGCCTGCATCTGTCACCCCTGGGCTCCTGGATACTGGCCAAGGCTCTTGCCACCCCTATAGTGCCTTTTTAGGTGGTGTTTCAAAGACCAAATTACCACCATAACAGCTATAAACAAATGCAATCTGAGGGTCATGCTGCTCAACGCCAGAAGTCTAAATTTCAAAATGCACTTGCTCAAAGCACTCCTTAAAATGGAGAACATCAACATTTGTGCTGTAACAAAAAGAAACCAGAAAGGCTCATCCAGACTCTGCTACACTTTGCTGTGAAGGAAAGGTTAGTTTGCTTTTATTTTTTGTATTACTGTATTGCCTTTCTATATTTTGAATACTGTAGTTTGTTTTCTTTACCTTGTGTTTTGCTTGCATTCTGTTTTAACAGCATATTAAAACTTCAAAAGAGACCACAGCTCTCTCTGTTCTGAGTCAGGCAGAAATACCACTGTCTTTCTAGTTGCCCGCCTCTTATGTTAATCTGACCATATATTTCATTTCTCTCTACTTTCACTGGCTTATGTGAGTAATCGCAAAATCATCATTTTTGAAATCCCACCCCTTCAATTATTTAAATTTATTGGCCATCCTACAGTATTTCATAGTACCAAAATACAAAAGTGACCACCCGTTTCAATCCATCTTGCTGTTTTAAAAATAGTAACTCTCCACTAAACCTTAACTTTTTAAACAGGTAAAACTCAAGTTACCTACTTTCACATCTAACTTCTCTAGTGCAGACTGCAGAGTGCATTCTTTTCAATCTTACCTTTAAGCATCCCTGTGACTAGCACTTTCTCCAATACCTGCTGGAAAGCACTAGGCAGCCTTAAACTCATACAAGCACTGAACTCTCCTTGTTAACAAGGAGAAATTAATAGTAGGCACTAAACAGCCTATAATTGCAAAGTACCTTGCTAAGGAAACAGCTCCTATACTTTACAAAGAAAAAAAAAGCCCCAAACCAGGCATGTCCAAGGGTCAGCTTCCGGTGATTTCTCCTGTCCACCTGGTGAATCTGGGCATACTGGGGCAATGCAGCAATTGCCTCATGTACACAGACAACCCTCTCCTCCTACCACCCAACACTACAACCTGTGAGAGATGCACTTACATAGCCAAAATGGAAGCAAAGCTCTCTCCACCCAAGATTGTGCTAAACAGTTAAGAGGAGAAGGTTAACACCCACACTACACCTCAAGAAACACATAGCCCTTCTAAACCCGCACCACCAACACCCACATATAGCAGAACTAAATCCACATATGCAGAGACCCTTAACTGTAACCTGCCCAAGCAACAAAGACCTCTGAAGCTGAAACACAAACAAACACCAATCACAACCAATGTGTCACATAGTTCACAACACCAGTGTGCCACCCAGCAACAGCCCCTAAGGCAAGACAATGTACCTAACACTTTAGTCATAGGTGACTCTATAGTCTGGCACACTGATGTCCCTCTCACCAGGTTGAATAAGGAGAAAATTACAGTCAGCTGCCTGTCGGGTGCCAGGATCCGCCACATAACGCATGCACTCAAGTCACTCCACAACAAGTACAAATATGACTCTGTCATTGTCCATGTTGGTGTGAATGACTTGAGACGTACCTCCCTGGACTACATGAAAAGAGACATGGAAGAGCTCTCGGATCATGTGGCCCAGGCAGGTATGACCCTAGCCCTGAGTAGCATCCTGCCTTCGCCCAGAATGATACCACAATATAAGGATAAAATGATTGACTTCAAAATTGGCTAAGCTTATGGTGTCATTCAAAGGGATCCAGTATCTGTCTGCCTGGGATGACATGATTGACAGACCATGATGCTTTGCCAGAGATGGTCTGCACCTGGCGCCCCTGGGATTCAAGTTACTGGCTAAGGCTCTTGCCACCCCTATAGTGCCTTTTTTAGGCAAACTTCAAAGGACAAAACCACCACCGTAACAGGTACAAGCATGCAAAATCTGAAGGTAATGCTACTCAATGCTAGAAGTCTAAACCTCAAAATGCACTCTCTCGAGGCACTCCTAAAAATGGAAAACATCGATATCTGTGCAGTAACTGAGACCTGGTTCAAGGCTCCAGAGAGCACCCCTGCAATACCAGGCTACAACTCTTACCACACTTTTCGGCCACCAAACCAAGACCGAAACACTAAAGCTGGAGGAGTGTCAATATTCACCAAGGATATTCACACCACCAGGCTAGTTGGCCAACACAATGTGTCTGAAATTCTCCAAGTGCAACTAACACTAGGTAAGGCTGCAATCCAAATTGCAGCTTGCTACAGATCCCCCACCATACCCCAAGATTCTCACTACACCTTTCTAAACATACTGGAAAATATTAAGATAGAACCAAACGCCATAATACTGGGTGATTTTAACTACCCTGCCATTAACTGGGAAAACTACTCATGTCCCAACACCTTTGCGCAACGGTTCTTGGAATTCATAAATTCCAATGCCCTGGATCAACTAATCCATAGTCCCACCAGGGGCTCCAATATCCTAGACCTGGTCATTACCAACATGGGAAATCAATGCTCCATACCTATGGTCACCCCCTCGTTAGTCAGGTCTGACCATAAGCTAATCACCCTTAACATCCACATCCCACCCCCACCCCCAGTAAAGAAACCACCATAAAAAACTTCTCCAAAGCCAACTTCATGCTTCTCAAGTCAGAAGTGACAAACTTCATGACACCCATGCAGATGGGAACTGAAAGTTCAACTGCTGAATCCTACACTAAGGCACTGTACAAGCACATCCACATCCATGCATGAATCGTGCCATCCCAAATAGAACCAAAATGCTCTCATCCAAAAAAAGGAAGCCAATCTGGTGGTCCCCTGCCATAAACAAACTTTACAACAAAAGGAAGAAACTTTTGCAGAAAAGAGGAAAATCCCAGGATGCAAAAAACTCCCTTACTAGCCTCAGTAAGAAACTGAGATGCCTCATAAAATCCTCCAAAGTTAGTTACGAAAATAAAATTGCCAAAGATTCCAAAGACAACCACAAAGCATTCTATAACTATGTCAAGAATCTAAATGGCAATGCTCAGATCTGCTCTGAGCTAAAACAGAATGGCATTAAATATACTGATCTGAAGGATATTGCCAATATCCTGGCAGATCGATCCAGTGCCAACTTTATCCCCCTTTCACCCCCTAAATGGCCCATCTCAATACCGGAAGATTGCCAAATTCCAGTAATAACGGCCACACAGGTACAAAACGCACTCTCTAAAGCCAAGAATACAGCATCCATGGGACCAGATGACATCCCGGGCTGTGTACTACATGAACTACAATATGAACTGGCACCTCACCTAAGTGTCATGTTTAATCATAGCCTCACCTCAGGTTTCGTGCCTACTGAGTGGCGCAAAGCTACAGTTATCCCAATCCACAAGGGGGGATCCACCTTGGATCCCGGAAACTACCGTCCCATCAGTCTGACAAGCCTTATCTGCAAGGCCATGGAGCGTATTATCATGGAACTTATAAACAAAGACATTGGCAACCTTCAAACACTGGACCCCACCCAGTTTGGGTTTGTGAAGGGCCGATCTTGTCTCCTGAACCTGATTGACTTCTTTGAATCAGTCTCCAGAGCCATGGACAATGGTAAGGTGGTCCACACAGCCTATCTAGACCTTGCCAAGGCCTTTGACACCATCCCCCACTCTGGAATCATAGATAAACTTACTAAGTTGGGCATTAATCCCTATGTCACCCAATGGGTTGCTAAATGGCTTACTGATAAAACCCACATTGTAAAAGTAGCCGACTCCAAATCCAGCTCCAGACAAGTGACAAGTGGAGTACCTCAGGGTTCAGTCCTGGGGCCGCTCTTGTTTGGCATCTACTTCTCTGAAGTACAGGTCAACACTAAGGGACTCTGGCTAACAAAGTTTGCAGGTGACTGCAAACTGGGAGCCATTATTGAATCCCCAAATGATGTGGATACTCTACAAAAGGGCCTTACAGAAACAGATGCTTGGTGCCAGAGCCATGGGCTCAAGCTCAATGCCAAGAAATGTATTGTTATCCCCTTTGGGAAAAAACATGTATCCATGAATTACTAAACACAGAAAGTGTGATAAGAGACTTAGGGACACAGGTGGACAGTGGTCTCACCTTCGATAACCACATCCCCACAACAGTCAGAAAATCCTTCTATGTGGCACACCTCATCACGAAGGGCTTTTCATCCAGAAAAAAGAAGGTCATTGTCCCACTGTACTCATCCCTCATTAGACCCATTATAGAATACAATGCCCCATTTGGTATGTACCTCTCAAGACATCTGCAACAACTGGAAAGGCCTCAGAAATACCTCACTAAAAGAATCACAGGCCTAAAGCAGATGCCCTACACTGACCGACTTAAAAATCTCCAGCTATACTCTGTCGCATATCGTCTACTCAGAGGCGATCTCTGCTTAACATACAAGGCCATGTCAAACCCAGAGCTGTTGGACATGCTACACTTAAAGAAATCCCAATCCCTCAGAGCTACACGCTCCAGGGATCTAAACCTTGTCATCACAATAAACAAAACATGCTGGAGGGATACGTTCCTGACCCAGAGACTCCCCAGACTCTGGAATAGATTGCCCATACATGTCAAGCAGAGTGCCTCTTTGGACCTCTTCAAGAGGAACCTTGACGATTGGATGGGAGAAAGGAAATTCACCCCAGGGATCACGTCAGTCGCCCTGCTGACAGGGGTCCAGGAAAGTAAATAATGTGGGAAGAAATAGCCAGGGAATTGTTATGGCTAGGCTTGTATAGGCTCTAGGGCTGATAGCCTAGTACCAACCTATGAACCTATGAACAGAGACCTGGTTCAAGGTAGCAGAAAGCACCCCTGCACTACCAGGCTATAACTCAATCCACACCTTTCGGCCCAGGAACCTGGACCGAAGCTCCAAAGGTGGTGGTGTTTCCATATTCATAAAGGATGCACACACCTCCAGACTGTTAGCCCAACATAATGCATCTGAGATACTTCAGGTGCAGCTAACATTGGGTAAGACAGCAATTCAGGTCATAGCCTGCTATAGATCCCAACCATGTCCCAAGACTCACACACCACGTTCTTAAGCACCCTGGAGAATATTAGGGTCCAACCTAACACTCTCATACTGGGCAACTTCAATTATCCCTCCATTAACTGGGAAAACTACTCATGTACCAATACACTTGCCCAACACTTTCTGAAATTCATTAATTCCAGTGCCCTGGACCAGCACGTTCTTACTTCCACTAGAGGTAACAACATCCTTGACCCTGTCATTACTAACATGGGTGACCGTTGCTCTACACCAATAGTCAACACCTCCCTGGTTAGATCTGACCAGAAACCAATCACCTTGGAAATCCACATCCCTCTCACCCCCCCCCCCCCCCACACAAAGGTAACCTGCATGAAAAACTTCTCCAAAGCTAACTTTGGGCTCCTAAAAGCAGAGGTGGCTAACTTCACGGCACCCATGCAAATGGAGAATAGTTGCATGACCGTCGAATCATATACAAATGCACTGTACGAGCATGTGCACAAATGCATGGATCTCACCATACCCAATAGAACCAAGACACACTCCGCAAAGAAAGGAAGCCAATCTGGTGGTCCCCTGCCATAAACAAACTCTACAACAGAAGGAGGAAACTAATGCAGAATAAAGTAAATTCCCAAGACTGGACAAACTCCCTTATCAGCCTCAGCAAAAGGTTGGGCTCTCTCATCAAATCCTCTAAAGCTAGCTATGAAAACAGAATTGCAGCAGATAGTAAAGACAACAGCAAGGCCTTCTATAGCTATGGAAAGAATCTCCATGGCAATGGTACCTCCTATACTGAGCCAACAGATATTGCCAATACACTGGCTGACAGATTCAGTGCCAACTTTACCCCTCTCCCCCACCCAAAGGACCAATCACAATACCAGTAGATTGCCAGGCACCCAGAATTACTGCTGCACAGGTTAAAACAGCACTGTCCAAGGCCAAGAATACAGCTTCTATGGGATCTGACAATATCTCCAGCTGTGTTCTACATGAACTACAGAGTGAACTGGCACCTCACCTCTGTGCCCTGTTCAGTCACTGCCTCACCTCAGGCTTTGTCCCTACTGAATGGCACACTGCTACAGTCATCCCTCTCCACAAGGGAGGAGTGACTACAGACCTTGGGGAGTATCACCCCCATTAGCCTGATGAGTCTGATATGCAAAGCTATGGAATGCACCATCAACACCTAATATACAAGGATATAGGGAATCTCCAAACTCTGGATCCTACACAGTTTGGTTTTGTGAAGGGTAGATCATGCCTGCTCAACTTGGTTGACTTCTTGGAGTCAGTCACCAGGGCTGTGGATGAAGGTAAGGTGGTTCATACAGCCTACCTTGATCTGCCCAAGGCCTTTGATACCATTCTCCACTCAGGAATCATAGAAAAACTCACTAAGCTAGGCATCAACCCCTATATCACTAGGTGGGTTGTAAACTGGCTCACAGATAGAACCCACAGTGTGAAAGTAGCTGACTCCAAGTCAGACTGTTGACCAAACATGAGTGGAGTACCACAGGGTTCAGTCCTGGGTCCTCTTCTGTTTGCTATCTACTTCTCTGAAGTCCAGGCCAACACAAAGGGATTCTGTCTGACAAAGTTCACAGGCAATTGCAAGTTGGGACCTATAATTAACTCCCCAAGTGATGTTGACATCCTACAGAAAGGCCTCAATGAGACCAACAACTGGTGTCAGAACCATGGCCTTAAGCTCAATGCCAAAAAATGTGTCATCATCCCCCTTGGGAAAAACCTGGTTCTCTTGAATTACCACATCGATGATAGTCCACTGAACACAAAAGACATTATAAGTGATCTAGGAACACAGGTTGATAGCAACCTCTCTTTTGACCACCACATTGCCACTGTGGTCAGAAAGTCCTTCTATATGGCACATCTCATTACTAAGGGTTTTGCATCTAGGAAGAAAGAGGTCATTACCTCCCTCTACCCTTCCCTCATTAGGCCAGTCATCGAGTACAATACCCCATTTGGCATGTACCTCACTAGACACCTGCAACAACTGGAGAGGCTGCAAAAGTACCTCACAAAGAGGATCCTAGGCCTTAAATACTTGTCCTATACGGACAGACTCAAAAAACTCCAACTATTCTCTGTCTCATATCGCCTACTTAGAGGTGATCACTGCTTGACTTACAAAGCTCTGTTAGAAATGCTACATCTAAACAAATCCAAATCTCTCAGCACTACACGCTCCAGAGACCTCAGCCTCATTACCACAATCAACAGAACATGCTGGAGGGACAGGTTCATAACTCAGAGACTGCCCATGCTATGGAATAGACTTTCCATACATGTCAAACAGAGCACCACACTGGCCCTCTTCAAGAGAAATCTTGATGAGTGGATGGGAAATAGAAAATTTACCCCTAGGATCACTCCAGTGGTTCTACTCGACAGAGGCTCTAGGAGCTAAGATCGGGTGGCATGATGCCAGGGTAATCCTATGGGCTAGGCTTTTAAAGGCTCCAGGGCCATAAGCCTAGTACACACCTATGAACCCATAAACCAGATAATTTAATTTCAGATTATTTTTCAAAATTAGCTGGATTGAGATTAACCTCTTCTCTTCCAGTATCCTCTTTTACAATATATTAATTTCAACAGTTTACAATACAGTCTCACATACAGGTGCATTTCTTTTCTGTCCAGCAGGACCCACTGTTGGTACATTTTTAATATAATCAACTTTACAAATTGATTTTAACACAAGCATCTGTACAAATCAGTTTGATATGCAAATGACATGTAATTCTTTATAAAACTCCAGCTAGCTATGCTGGCATGTGTTACACATCCACTGCCCTGTTTTCTCTGGTAGATCTAGCACTATCTCACATAGTCACAGCGGGATCTTTAGAAAAGGGAAGGAGCAAATTACATAGACATAAATGGAAATTGTACGAACAACACATGCAGAATATTGTTCATAAAGAGGAATGAGATTTAAGGGAATGTGGGAAGTGAGCAAAAGGAAAAGCAAAAGCAATAAAATATAAGAAAAGTGTTCCATATTTATATTTCTCTACTACCTAATTTATACAAGATTATCTTTTTGTGTAGATCAGTGATTGCCTTTTTTAGGAAATGCCAAACTGACATATCTTCCAGCATAGCAAAACCAGCCCAAGGGAATCTAAAGTTGTTCCTGTTCAGTGATATGAGTCTATACAAGAAACTCCACATCCTCCACCCTATCAATACCCTAGAGAATGCATACATCTGAGCAGTTACTAAGACATGGTTTAAAGTCATCAAGACTATCTCAGCAGTGCAATGCCTTCCACACATTTATGCCAGCTACTACACAGGCAGGGACTAAAGATGGAGCTGTCATGATCTACATCAATAAAAGTTTACCTCAATGCTGGTCAAGTGGGATGAGTTTGAGCTTCTCCACATCCAAATTACTAAGGCAAAATTTCTATTTTTAAGTGACAACCTGGCAAAATTTCAGTCCCCCCAATCCCTGAGTACACAGCTGCCTATGTGGAACTGTTCACAGATACCCTATACAATTATACTAATAGATGTATAGAGACAGCTGTGCCTACTAGGAATAAGCTCAAAACAAACTTAAAATAACAAGCCAAGTTGGTAGAATCCAAACATCAGTAGGTTGTACAACAAAAGGAAGAAAGTTATTGTAAACAATGCAGAGCAAGATAAAAACCTCCCTCATCAAGCTAATCAGACAACTCAAAGGGCATATCAAGTATATCAAAGCCAATTTTGAGCTAAAAAGAGCCTCCTAGGGCAAGGACAACCATAAGGCTTTTTTAGCTATGTCCGTATCCTCAAAAGCCGTACACAGCAGTGTGCAGAACTAATTGTAAATGGATAAACCTAAACAGAGCTGGAAGATATAGCAAATCTAGTGGCCAACAAATTCAGCTCCAGTTTTACCCTCTGGCCACCCCTCAAGAAAGATCATTGAATATAATCCCCCCAGCTATCACTAGGGAACCGGTCCTAAACTCTCTCACCAAGGCCAAAAACACCACATCAATGGGTCCCTGTAATATCCCAGGATGCCTCCTAATATCAGTTCATTGAAACTTCAGCAGATTGAACACCATATGTTCGGTGTGTCATTTGAAAACTGATTATCGCAAAGCCATGGAACATGTTTCTGCGGCTTCACTATTCCCTCCACTGTGGTGCGAAGGTTACGGACCGGGTTAAGGTAAGTGTGCGAATGGACTGGGTTAAGGTGAGTGTGTGATAGTTACGGACCTTAGGATAGGGAGCGGGTAAGGTGAGTGTGCGATAGTTATGGACCTTAGGATTAGGGTTTGGGTTAAGGTAAGTGGAGAGATAGTAGTGTATGTACAGTTAAGTGTAGGGTTAGAAGTAGGGTATTGTGAAGTGTATACGTGTGGGTTATTTATTTTTGTGTGCTTGTGTTGTGTGTATGTTTTCTTGGAACAGCGATTTTTTTCCCTGGTAAAAAAACGCTGTTCTAAGCCTTCAATGGTTTTGCACTTCAAGGTTAGAAGTTCGAATATATGGTGTTCGAACTTCTGCCATTTCGTCAAAGTGATATAGACCCTGAAACACAACCTATTAGGACCACTGGAGTCACTGTTTAACTGTAGCCTCAACAAAGGCTTCATGCATTAGAAAAAAGAACTGTAGCCTGCATTAAGGCAGGCCTTCTGCAGACCTGTGAAACTACAGACCCATTAGACTGACCAGTCTCATATGCAAAGCCATGGAAAGAATTATCATGGAAATGATTAATAATAACTTAGGAAACCTTCAGACATTGACCTTGATAATGGGGGTGGGGTGCAGTATGAGGGTGGGTATTACAAGGTATAAATGCTCTTCTGACTAAGTTGCCTTGTATTTCCTGTGACCCTATATATGTATATGTACATGTATATGTATTTGTCAGTGTGCATGACAGTGTGAATGTATATGGGAGGAAGGTGGGTGTGGGTGTAAGAGTATGTGTCTTGGCAACAAAATCACATCTATAGCCACAAAAACAGCTGTCTCATCCAATTTCAGTTCATTACATTTTTTAAGGAAATCCCATGAGTCCCATCTTAATGAGAAAATGGAGGAAGGGGTGGAGACAGTGACTCTGGGCAACGGCACTCTTGCTGAACCAACATCCTGTGACATCATTTTGATCCATTCAGGTGACTTTAAAATATTTAACTTTAGCTTCTATGTTGTCAGTCAAAAACATGATGACAAAGTCTCAAAAGGTTTCACCTTTGCTATAGCTAAAAGGGCCAACTTGGTTGATACACTAATGGATCTTAGAGTTTACACTAGGAAAGTGAACTTTAAGTTACTATTTGATGGCAATGAAGGTGCTGAATCTGGGTTGAGATTATCAAGTGTTTATAATCCACTCTTGCACCCTGCCCTTATATTATTTGAAAGAATGTGTGCCTTGAATATGAGATCCTTAGGTAATTGACCTTTTGGATTTAAACATGCTAGTGGTTCCAGTATTTTTGATGCTGATCTTGACCTGTTAAACTACTTGAAAGTGAACAATGTATGTGTTATGAAACAGGGTGGGGGTGGTAGGATGGACCTTATGGTTGACATACAGTATATGGAAGAAATGCATGCTTTATTATTTCAGGGCATATTTTTGGTTTGCCAAAAATACATAAGGATCTCTCAGACCCCACAATGCAGCCAATTGTTGATGGGAGGTCTTCTGTGATCTCTACATTGGCAAAATTTCTTGATTTTCACTTCAAAGATGTTTTAAAATTTTTTTCTCATTTAAGTAGGGACTCGTCGGACTTTTTTAACAAATGTAATGAACTAAAATTTGATGAGACATCTGTTTTTGTGACTATAGATGTGAAAGACCTGTACACATGCACTCCCCACAGCATTGGTCTTGAATGGTTTGCTGAGTCCTTACACACTACAACTGATGTGTCCTAGGATAGGGTAAATCTCTATGTTGAGCTTTTGTCAGCTGTTTTGCATAATAATTACATTTTTTTCGATCAGCAATATTTTTTGCAGAAAAAAGGCAAGCCATGGGGTCGGCCTGTGGTTCATTATATGCAAATGTTATTATGTTACAATGGGAAAAATGCTTTGTACTTAACAGTAAATATAAGGATTACTAGCATATTTATACATGGTATCTTGATGATTTGTGTTTAGTCTGGAAGAAAAACCGGGCTGTGATAGTAGAATTTATTCAAAATTTGAATAACACGACAGATTTTTTTTTGCAATTTACATATGAAATAGGGCTAGATTTTATTCACTATCTTGACATTTTGTTAGCTAAAGACTATGAAAAATGTATGTATACCTCTGGCATTTATAGAAAGATTACATATTCAAACAATTTTCTTCACTACTCCAGCACGCATCCTGTTCACCAAAAGAAAGCAGTGGTGAAGGGGAAATTTGTACACGCGGCAAGAATGATTACCTTGTATGAAGAATTTTTGGCCAAATGTAACAACATTAAGGATATGTTCTTGAGAACAGGCTACTCAAGGGGCTTTGTTGATAATATACTACAAGAAGCGATACAGAAAAGAAGAACCTTGCATTTTGCCCCCATTCTTTCTGAAGGTAACCAGGGTGAGAATGTGGTCCATGATTCCAGTATGGACACGGTTACACCGAAGTCAACACATGCCACAAGTCTGATAACTTCTTTTTCTAATGACAGTAGTGCTATAAGAGCTATACTTAACAAGAACGCGGCTATATTGAATGAATATGCTGGGGGTAACAAAAAGTTGGGAGAATGACTGAGTACAGTTTTTAGAAAAGGTACCTCATTAAAATATTTTTTAGAGTGAATAATTAAAATGCCTGCCCCTATACAAACAAAGGGCATGTTTAAATGTCATAATTGTAAAATCTGCACACATATTGCTGTTGGTGAAAGTTTTATTATTAATGGGAGAAGGGTATACATCCCATGTAAATTCAACTGCCTAGCAAATGGGGTAGTTTATATTGCATTATGCCAGAGCTGTCTGTGCTTTTATGTAGGAAAAACATAAATGTTTTTAAAAGACAGAGTTTATGAACATTTGAATGATAAAACATAATGAAAAAAATGATGTGGCTAAGCATACTAATATTTACCCTGATCATGTTTTTAAATTTATCATTTTATCATAGTTGAACAGCATATTAAAAGTGGCAGGGGTGGTCCCTGAGGTATATTATTGGAGAAAAAAGAGCTTGCCTGGCAACTAAGATTAAATGCAGAGTGTCCACCATGCATTAATGGTACAGTTTCCATTACCTGTTTGTTAAGACTTAAAGCATATTTTAGATTATGTGTTTTAGATGTTTTTAGATGTTTGTTTTTATTTAATGTTTATGAAGGTGATGTTTTTTAAGGTGTGGATATTGTGTTTTGAGTAATTGTTTTATAAAATGGTAATGTTTCTTTAAAATTTATGGTGGACTCAGTCACATGATTTGTTGTAAGTTTTTAAATAGTAGCCTCATTTTCTGTAGTTATCTGATGAAGTCTCTAAGTATTTGTGACAAAAGCGCTTATCATTTTACATTTTATTTGTGAGTTTGTGCAATAAACCAATTTTTGTGGTGTGAACCTCCAGTTCCTGGCACCTTTTGGATTTATCTTAGATTTAAGTGACTAAGGGAAAGGAAAGAAACATTTTTTCAGAAAGCAAAAAGTGGGAAAAGATTAAAAAATGTACAGTTAAATTATAAACAAGGTATAAGGATAGGGGAGGTTTTCAGAGAGCATAGAACAGTCAGAGACACTAGATAAACAGTTGAAATAAATGATATGTAAGGGGATTCTTCCAGGAGAATAACTGTAATGTCATAGCCAGGGGGTAAAGAAATTAGATTTTAGTTGTTGGTTAA
>NC_056739.1:1153334956-1153357939 GCF_019279795.1 Protopterus annectens
ATACACATACACACACTCGCGTGCGCACACACGCACACACACACACACACACACACACACACACACACACAAACACACATGTATATATATATATATATATATATATATATATATATATATGTATATAAAAAAACCAACAGCAAACAAATAAATTAGTCCAATGCAGCTCCAAGTAATGGCCAGTTAATAACTCCAGCGCAAATACGAACAGGCTAAAAAACTTTTTATTCAAGTGACAAAATAAAATAAAATAAAATATATTGTAGCATGAACCACTTAGTGCTTTCACCTGAAAACAAATCAGGCATCATCAGAGTGGTAAACTATTGTAAACAGACTATTATAAATAAATTCAAAAAATCCCGCCCTTTGTAACCAATCTATCAATGAAAAGTTCTGACTAGATGATGTTAAAAATGTCAAAGCCTTTTTAAAAAAGCAGTGTATTGTTGAAACACTCTTACACATTTCAAAAAATTAATTTAAATAAAAAATGTATATAAATATATATAATTAAATATGTTAAATAAAAAAATCAAGTACATTGAGTATTAGTTAATAAATATTAAGTACACTCCCCAAAATAAACGTTCATACATAAAAAAGTGTATTTATATGTCTAGTTTATATAAAAAGAGATCTATATTTTAAAATACTTGCCATAGAAATATAGTCATTGATCCCTGGGGGTCTAGATGCATTTAATCTCAATTGCCACATAGTCTCCCTTATCTCTAATAAAATCTTAAAATCACCACATCTGTCGTTGTCAGGAATCCTGTCAATAATAAAAAATAAAAACTTCTTAAAATTAACACAGGTCAAACTGTGTAAATAAAGGGAATTGGTCTTCTTTTTGTTCTTGATATCCCTGACATGTTCAAGGATTCTTAACCTCAATTTTCTGATGGTCTTCCCAACGTAAAAACTGGGACAACTTAGACAGGTAGCAATATAAATAACCCTCTTAGTGTTGCAATTACAGTGGCCAGGACATTTTATAGTTCTATAAAAGTTCATAACTGTCACATATGGGCCATTGTTGATGAACTTGCATACACTACAAGAACCACATTTACTCATAATGGAACTTTTATAAGGCCCATTGTTGGAGTTGTCTCTTTTAGACAACTCCTTCAAATTCGGCCCCCTACTATATGTAATAAGAGGTGTGTTCCCTATAATCTGTGTGGTTTCCTTATCCTTCGTGTATTGCCATGTTTCTCTCAAAATATTAACAGTTGTGTCAGAGTGGCCATTAAAAGGCAGTATCATGGCTCTCTTGTGTTTATCGTGGACAAGGGAAAAAGTATCATTGCTCTGGTCATAGTTAACCTTGGGTAGGCCTCCTTGTAATATTGGCCTAAATGTTAAGTGTCTTTTAACATCAACTTCCTCTTTAATTCTATCTAAAAGGTCTGAGGGATAACCTCTTTGTCTAAACATATCCATTAGAACTTTTGTTTCCATTACATAGTGGTTATCGGTACTAATAAGTCTAGACAGTCTTACCATCTGACCCTTGAAAACGTTTCTTTTTTGAAACAATGGGTGGCAACTCTGAAAGTGTAAAAAATTATTTGAGTAAGTTTCCTTACGGAAAATATTTGACTGAATAATTAATTCGCCTCGTTCTTCTTTGATATGCAATAGAATATCTAAATAGTTACAAGTGTGACCATGCACCTTAAATGTAAATCTCAAAAAATTTGTAGTATTGTTAAGGTAATCAATAAAGGTGTGAATCATTTCTATTGGGCCCCTCCAAAAAATCACTATGTCATCCAAATATCTAAGATATAGTTTCACATGTGGCATAAATGATGATGAAAAAACTTTGTCAAGTTCCCATTGTGCCAATAACAAATTAGCATAGATAGGTGCACATTTTGCCCCCATGGCAACTCCCGTGACTTGTTTGTAAAGTTCGCCTTCAAAAGCCAAAAAATTGTTAGATAAAATGAGTTCCATAAGGTCAACAAGAAGTGATCTTTTGACAGAATGTAAACCACCTCTGTTTTCCAAACAAGATCTAAATAGATCAAGGCCTTCTAACTTAGGTATAACAGAAAAAAGATTAATAACGTCAATGGTGACCATAATGAATGTCTCATGAAAA
Source organism: Protopterus annectens (assembly GCF_019279795.1). Classification (NCBI taxonomy): domain Eukaryota; kingdom Metazoa; phylum Chordata; order Ceratodontiformes; family Protopteridae; genus Protopterus; species Protopterus annectens. The sequence continues at coordinate 1,153,337,076 of NC_056739.1, forward strand.
TGTTGCTGTCTAATAACATCTAAACAGTGCCATGAGTCACGCAAAATGTGTGGGAAAAAATTAACAATGTTTTTACAATAAAAACCAACATACGAGGCCATGGCTTCAGTCTTAGAGCCTTTGGCCGAAACAATTGGACGAAAAGGTGGATTGTTCCGGCTTTTATGGATTTTAGGTATGCCAAAAATTGTAGGCGTCACCGGGTGATCTACCTGTAAGTAATGATGTTCATCTTGGTCTATAACCCCGTCCATAAGCCATTCATACAAAAGCCAATCAATTTTGGAGTATGCCATATGCATCTCATTACGTGATACCCTGTTGTAAGTATTGGCATCATTCAATAAAATGGTCATTCTATTAGAATAATCAATCGCAGACATAATAACCACACCCCCGCCCTTGTCCGGTTTCATGACTCTAAAATGGTTCGAAGTAGTCAATTGCCTTAGACAATGAATGTATAATGATGTGTGAACCTCTGAACAACTAGTAACCCTAGCAATGCACTTTGTATAGTCTGAAAGTTCTAATCTTACATCTGAACTGAATGCAGCAAGGGCTACTAACAAGATATCATATAAGTATGAATCTGTGCTTGTAGGTAAAGAAAATAAACACTGTTATCTAAACTAATTTTTGTAAATGTTTTAAGAAGGCATACACAAAATGAGATATTGGATAGCTTATAAAAATAATATTGTGCTGGGAAAAATCAATTAACAATCGTTAATCGGCTGTTAGGAAACCTATACCTGAATGTGATCCAGTGAAATATGGTTAGGCTGAGTGTTTTCCCTCTAGCGGTGTATAATCTACCTTTTTGTGTACAGAAAGAAATTACAGAGATTGTAAGATTCGGGAAACAAAGTTATTACAGAATATTTATGCAAACGTAAAACTACTAGCAACCAGAAAATTGAAGTAATGTGTATGTGTTGAGCCAGTAAAGAGTATTTTACAACCCAAGTAGAATTGCAGATTATTCCAAGTAAAGTACTACACCCGGTAGCTTTACTACCTAATTTAACAAATGAAAAAATGCTTGGGTAAGATTTGTTTCTGGAAATAAGATAAATCTGAAACTGAATCTGATCAAAACACTCTGGTGATTTGTGAGCAAATCTTTAAAATACTCCTTTTACATGGGGCCTCTGTCCACCCTCTCTCCCAGAATTTATATATATATATATATATATATATATATATATATATATATATATATATATATATATATATATATACATATATATGTATATGGCTCTACTTTAGCTGGACGAATTTCCATTTCATCAAATCTAAGTTAAACGAGCTCACTATCGCGAAAGTATACTACTGCGAAAATATGATTCTGCGAAACTCATATTACCAAGATTTCAATTGGCAGAATACTGTGCACACACCCGGGTGCTTTATTTAATCAAAATTAAAATGTAAAGTATTCCTTTGTTTCTGTAACATAAAACAGCAAAACTCCACATGAAAGTAAAACGTAAAGTCATCCTTCGTGACTGTATCTTTTGCATAATGCACTAACAAATATTAAGATGCCCATAAATCAAAACATAATTATCCTGTCATTTCAATAACTATATCTTCAGCAGCGATGCTATGGCTGTTAGATAATCCAACAAATCATATTCATCCTTATGTTCAACTATTGTCTGAAACTGTTATCAACAAATCAATGCTCTTTTCTTTGGGGAAGTATGACAAAGCAGCTGACAATCTCCTTCGAACTTAATCTATTCTATTTTGCTCGCGCACCAGAGCTTCCACAATAATGTACAAATCACATACATGCTTTCTAATGATACACTTAAACCATCTGTGCCATGCATCGACAACATTTTGTGTCCTAGGCAGATTTAATTCATTTAACACTGAAATATTCCAAAATTTCACTGGAAACAATGGTGGAAATCTAATACATGTCGTCGATCTTATACAGAAACTCCTAGGTTTCCCAAATAAATACCACTCTGAAAAGTACTTTATTAGTGGTTTACCTTCTTTGGGAAATATCTGTTTCAGTCTAGTAAAAGCAGGTAACACGTCCTTTTTCATCCAGAAATGCTAAAGAAGTTAATTTCTTTACGGACAACTGAAAGTGTATATCTGAGTTGTAAAGTGAACCCAGACCCAACATTTGCACTTTTCTCCAGATATTCCTTCCAAAGTGGCAGAAACAACCCTTACATATAGCGTTACTGACATTACGCTTTATACTTTTGATTGCTGCAATTTCAAAATTGCATAGTATAAAGGACACAACTGCACTCAACTGTTCTTCACTCATTAGGTTAAATAAGCATTTCCACATCAGATTGTATGATTTGAAAGACTTTTTAGTCATAAGACAAAAAATTTGTGGAACACTTTTTGAATATGCGCCATACTTTATAAGTGAATGAATTGTATAAAGCTGGTGACATTCCCCTTCTCTATTAAAGTACGTGCCATCCATTAACCAAATGTCAGCAATAGATACATCTTTCAATTCTGTTTAGTAGTCAGTAATACAACAGTATTTTGGATAGTTGAATCACTCATTGTTCTTTTCAGAAACATGCCATTTTTCAAAGGAAAACTCTCTGGTGAAATATCACTTAAATAATATGGGGAAGTTAAACCTGATCCTTTCTTTTTAATTCGTACTCTTCTAACAGCCTGCAATAACACCCTTCTACTGGGTAGATAGGGTGCAAAATCTAAAGCAGATGAAGCTATAATGTCATCTACTATTAAACATGGTGAATCTCTAGAATAACTATCTCTCTCTCTCTCTCAATTCATGACACACTTTATACTTTTCTACTTCTTCTGGTTTACCTGAAAGGTGGTGCTCCACAGATTTCACTAACTCTTCACCTTCTGTTGCCGATAAAGTAATAGCTCTACCTTTACATTTATTGGAAACTTTATATTTACAACACCAATATGTTTTTGTTTTAGTTTTCTTTTCAACATTGTAGGCATATCCATCCATTAGCAGTATCTCCTTTCCACGTTGTGATTTTCCAGTTTGATATACTTGTCCCAAAACTTCGGGTGGTAGTCTGCAAACATCCACCATTGTTGCATCAGGTACGTTAGTACACGTTGCGAAGCAATGTTATAGCATTTAAAGCTACAGATGCTATTAATGGCGATAAATTTAATTTCATGCAAAGTAGATTCTACAAATTGTAAATTCATAATAATGACATTTCGATAAAGTGTGCTAGCGTTTCTATAATTTGGTGAAATGGACATTCATCTAGCTAAAGTAGATCCATATATATATATATATATATATATATATATATATATATATATATATATATATATGCATAGATAAAATAAAGGCTAGTTTTTCACATAGGTTTTACTGGTAAGGAATTCTGAAAGAAATCAAAAATGTCTATGCATCTTTGTCCAGAATGCCAGAAAACAGCACCTAACCCAGGGTATCGAAACCCTCTGATCCATTTACTTATAATAGTAGTGCCATTTGACTGAATGAATAGCTATGGACCTTCTAGGTCCTATTGTGAGGTTAAGTAAAGGTCACCAGTGCATACTGGTAATTCTTGATTATACCAAGAAGTTCCCAGTGACATTTCCCCTAAAACGAGTAAATACTAATTCTATAGTGAAAGAACTAATGCACCTGTTTCCTTAGGGTTGCTATTCCCTTAGAAATCCTTATGAGCCAAGGGACACAATTGATATGTAGTGTAATGTATGAACTGTGCCAGTGTTTTAAGGTGAAATAACTGAGAACTTCTGTATACTATCCCAAAACAGACTGGCTTCTGGAATATTTTAATAAAACTTTGAAGTCCATGCTTCTTAAAACTACAAAACAAGATGAGAAAATAGGGACTATCTGCTTTCATACCTTATCTTCACTGTAAGAGAAGTATCCAAGCCTCAACTGGATTTACTCCATATGTGCCATTGTATGTCAGACATCCACAAGGCTTGCTAAACATGGCAAGGGAAACCTGGGGGAATCCCTTTAACAGAGTGACAGGAGATTATACAGATTTGTAGGCTAGGATAAGATTTATAATGCATATTTTGAAAGAGTATATGAAAAGAGCACAAGAAGCTCAACAGAGAAATTGCAATAGAAATAATTATATTAAAGAGTTTCAAGCGGTGGGAAAATGCTTCTGTTTTTACGCTGCTGAGAATACATTTCTTTCTAAGTGACAGGGGACTTTCAAAGTTATAGCTAGTTTAAACAAAGTACATAACACAGTAACACAGCAAGACAAACTGGAAAAAGAAAACCCAAATAGATGTATCACATAAATGTGATGAAGCCCTGAAAAGAAAATGAGCTCTTTGTAGTAAGTATATTTGCTGATGAAGTTAAAATCTTCACATTGCATCGTGAAGTAAAAGGAAAGATAAGAGAAACATTGTCATTAATCCAGTGACAAGAAGTTACAAAATTGTTAATCAGGAAGAGGTCAATATTCTCAGAACTGCCTGGCATAGCTTTAATCTAGCACAATATTGATACTAACCTTGGTGAAAAAGTACATCTAAAACCCTATTGAATACAAAAATCCCATAAAGTTAGCAATAAAGAAAGAACTACAGAATATTATTAAGATGAGAGTCATAGAGAAATTACAGAACAAGTGGAATGGTTCCATAGTCCAGGTTCCCAAATATGAGAGACCATAACATTTTGAATGAATATAGCAAAATTAATATTATATCAAAATGTGAGTATTATCCCCCATGCCTAGAGTGGATAAATTGAAAGAAAAGTTGGATGATGCTAGATTTCTGTCCACACTAACTAAGGGAATTATCAAATCTCATTAACAGACAGTTAAGGAGAAATCAGCATTATCTACATCTTATGGCCTATTTATTTATTTATTTATTTATTTTACATTTGTTTACTGGGAAAGTCCATCTGGGCATGTGCCCATTTTCAGTGGAGAGAAAAGCTCCAAGTAATACAATGGCAATTACACAAATCCATAACCACATAAGTATTTGTTGTAATAAACAATGGCATATACACAAATTGGCAATTCAGATAAGTATTCAAGTGAAACAGCAATTCAAAAAGTATTAAATATGCATTATATGAACAAGACATTTCATTGTGATTACAGTAGTAATGAGGCTCACAAGTAGCTTTTGCATTACATACTTACATACAGAGAAATTATTTATTTATGCTGTCATGGAGGTGCATGTTTGAAGGTAGTTTAGAGAAAGAACATATTTAGTTATTGTAAAAAAGTGAAGTTAGAGTTTAATGTGTCGTTTATCCTTGAGGAATGCAGGGACAGAGCCAGGAGTTTGCAAGGTGATTTTTCAGGAATGATTTGAATTGTTTTGATGAGGTAATGGAGGCAAGAGAAGTCGGTAGGGTCTTCCACAGTTTGGAAATATAGTTGGAGAAAAGGCCTTCTCCAGCTGAGTTTTTTTGCTCTAGTCACTTGTAGTAAGTATTTAATGTCTGAGGGGTGGAGTTTTGTTTGGGTGGTGTAGAATTTGGTGGGCTGGGCTTAGCTGGTTAAAGTGTAGGAGTTGTGGAAGTTTGAGCCAACTGAACTGTTTGAGGGACTGACAGTGATGTGACCTGTATGGCGATTTAGTGGTGAATTTGGATATTCTGTTATAGCAGGCTTTTAATTTGTTAATGTCTGATTTATGTAGGTTGATAAGGATAGGGGATGTGTATAGAAGTGCAGATAGCAGGTGGGTTCTGGCCATGGTGATTCTTGTAGTAGTTGTTAGAAATTGGGCATATCTGTACAGGAGGACTAGCTTGTTATGGACTTTTTTGATGGTTTGGTCTATATGGAGGTCAAATTTGAGATTGTTATCAATTACTATCCAAAGTAGTTTGGTATGGGTAGTTGGAGTTATAATGGTGTTATTTTAGAGTAAATGTTGAAGGTTGGGGGGTTGCAGTCCTAATGGGTGAGAAGATTAGGAGGTTAGTTTTATTGGGATTTAGTATCATGCGGGAGTTGGTTAGCCAGTTTTCCACTGATAGGAAGGCATCTCGTGTAAGGGTTTGGAGGACTGTAAGGGATGGAGCTGCACAGATCAGGGATGAGTCATCTGCATATTGAATTATGCTGGCATTTGGGGTAGCAGTGTGTAGCTGGTTAGTAAAGAGTGAGAACAGGAGGGGTCCAAGGATGGAGCCTTGTGGGACCCGAATTGTGACTGGGAGGGTGTGAGAGAGGGTTTATTGCCAACAAACAGCTTGTTGCCTATCTGCTAGGTAGCTGTGGAACCAGTTAAGGGTTGTGATGTTAATGTTTAGGGAGGAGATAACATTAATGAGTTTGTGGTGCTTGGCCATGTCAAAGGCTGTTGACAGGTCTAGGAATAAGGCTGATACAAATTGGGAGTTTTTTCTAAGTTGGTTAATTTTGTTGGTAAAGGTCAGCAGGGCAGTTGTTGAACTATGGGCAGGACGAAAGCCATGCTGGGTACTAGATAGTAGGTTGTGTGAGGTGAGGTAGTTCATGAGTTGTGTATGTACTGTTCTTTCTAGGATCTTGGATATGGGGGGTAGAATGGCAATGGGGTGGTAGTTAGTAAGTTCATGTCAAGTGCCGCCTTTGTGAAGAGGTATTATGTGTGATATTTTCCAGATGGACGGTACATGTACTTCTGCTAATGATCTGTTAATGAGCATAGCTATAGGATAGCAGATGGAATAAGATAATCAGTTGGAAGGTTGTTGGCGGCTAATGTTGTAGGTTTTAATTTTATCAGGTGCTTTTTGATGTAGCTGGTGCATATTGGGTGTAATTTAAATTGTGTGGAGGTGAGTTGTGTGGGTGAACTATTTATTGAATCTGTGAGGTATTTCTGTTAGATTGTTTTTTGACTAAATTTAGAATAGTTTCTGTGAAGAAGTTGTTGAATTTGCCTAGCTATGTTTTCATTGCTGTTAGTTGTTTTTGGAGTGGGGGGAGCAATATTACCTGGTTGTAATAGGTTTTTAATTGTGGCCCAGAATTTTTGTGGATCTTTTTGGTGCTTGTTTTGGATAATTAGGTAGTACTTGGATTTGTCTATTTTCACTTATGTTTTGGTTTTGTTTCTAAGTTCAAGGAAGTTCTGTTTAGTGGTCTTGGATTTGTCTTTATGGTACTGTGACCAGGCTTTATCTCTGGCTTTCAATAGGGATTTGGTTTCTTTGGTTAGCCAGGGGGAGTTGTTGGCTTTAACTCTCACGTGTCTTGGTGGTGCATGGGTGTTGAGGATATCAAGAAAGATGTTGTTGAAAGATAGTACTGCATCATCTAGGGGTATATGTTTTAGGTATTCCCAGTTGCAGTTCTTTAGGGCAGAGATAATCCTGATTGTACGGTAGGTGGTTTGGTGTGCTGTGTGGGTACGATCACGAAGGAGAAATGTGGGGCTGTGGTCACTCAGGTTATCAGGGAGATAGCCTGAGTGAGATACAAGGTGGGGTGTGTTTACTAGACTCCAATCTAGTATAGATTTTCATTTGGAGACCTTGTCGGTTCTAGTGGGAACTGAGATGATTTGGGTGAATCCATAAAGGTTCATGTGAAAATTTGGACTTTGTGAGGAGCATATTTATATTGAAATCTCCCATGATGATAGTTTCTTGGGGGAGGTGGTTGGAGCACCACTGTAATAGGTTTTCAACACTGGAAGTGTTGTTACAAGGTGGTATGTATCCTCCTATTATGTTAAGGTGTTTGCTGGAGTTAATCTTTAATTTAGCTATAATAATATCTGCCTTATCTAGGTCTGGGATAGAGGAGTTGTGTAGTTGTAGTGAGAGGTGATCATTGTATAAGATTTCTATGCCACCCCCTTTTTTATTTGTTCTGTCTTTATGTAGAATGTTGTAGCCTGGGGGTGTGATCTCATTACTGTCAGTGTTGGCTTTCAGCCAGCTTTCTGTTATTGTTACTATAACTGGGGAGTAGTGGGATAGGAAAGCTTGTAGATCATGAGTTTTTTTTGGTAATACTCCTTACATTCATGTTGAGCAGGAGGAGGGATAATTTGGATCTTTGGTGGATGATAGCTAGATTTGGTTGAGGTGGAAGAGGTAGTGTAGGATGAGTGTTGGTGGGAAGGGATAGAGCAGGCTGAGTTTTGGTGAGACCGGGGTTGGGTTGTATATCCCCTGCTAGACTTAGTTGTTTGTGTAGACAATGATAGAGTTTGGAGAGCTTAAATCGGGGCTTGGTGAATCTAAGTGTCTACTGAGATTTAGTTTGCTGTGAGAGGATTCTAAGGGTATAATAGTATTTGATGGTTGTGTGGTGGAGGGCTGGCGCTACAAGAGAATGAAACGGGTGGCTAGGTGCTTGATAGATGGTGGTATACCAGGGAGTGTGTGTGATATAATGAAGGGAGGTATTATAGGATGAGAGGGTGTATAACAGGAGTAGGAGTGAAGTGGATCTGGTAAGTAGTAGAGTTTGTTTTAGGCCTGTCTTTGTTTGGGGTGGGTGGAGGATGTAAGGGCATAACTATATGGGATGTAGATGTTGGCAGTGGGAGTGCCAAAGGTGAATTGGGAGGGTGTGAATGTGTGGTTGGGATTGGTTGGTGTAAGGTGGGTGTAGTTATGGTTTAGTATAAGTTTAGTAGCAGTGGGGGTAGGTGGGAACTGGGGGTAGGGTAGGGGAGTGAAGTGAGCAAATGGAGCGGGTTCAGACCATGAGGCTGCAGTTATACACAAAAAACTATCAGTTGAGTAGTATGAGGCAGGTAAGCTTTACTGTTTGATAGTTCTGCCTGACCGAGCCTGTTTCATCAATTAAATTTACTTTATGGCAGAGTAATTTCACCATGTAGGTATACAAATGATAGCAGCCTGTCTCGTTATAAGGTGATGCTGTTTGACCTTCATAGTGTACCAGCAACATTCCAGAGGTTTATAGAAAGGATTCTTAAACCCCACACCAGATATGTAGCAGATTACTTGAAAATGCAGTTATATTTTCTGAAGGCTTGCAAAATTACCTTACTAAAGTCCAAACCTTTCTAGAGTCTTTAAGACAAGTTGGTTTAACAGCTAACCCAGCTAAATGTAAATTGGGTATGGTTGAATCCTGCTATATAGGCTACATGACAGGAAAGTAGGCTAGTAAAACCCCAGACATAAAATGTAGATGCCATATGTAACTGGCCCATTTAAACCACCAAAAGGCAGGTCAATGCCTTTTTGGGGATGATCAGCTACAACTTCAAATTTATACCAAATTTTGCCAGTAAACCATGCCCTTTAATAGACCCTGACTGTCAAATAGATGGAAAAGACAGACCAGGCATTCAAGGCATGGAAGAGTGTGTGGTGTTCTGAACTCATCTTGTTAGACACAGATTGCTCTAAACAGATCACTGTGTTCACAGATGTCTCTGGAGAAGGCTTAGAACAGTTCTGGCACAAGGTTTTGCAGGGAGAACACCCAATGTGCTATATCAGCCAGATGTTGAGTGTCACTGAGTGCAGGTATTTAGTGACTGAGCAGGAGTGATTTGGCTACTAAATGAGTGTTATATACCCTGAAGAATTTATTAGCTATATTCACCCCTTCAGTGGCTCTATAGACAGACAGACAGTAACTGTTAGCTTATCAGCTGGAGTATATCAATAAAGTCAGTCCAGTTTAAATGGTGTACAACCCAGGCAGCCATCATCTGAATGCAGCTGGACTATCCTGTGCCTACACCCCAAATGAGGGGGTCACTAGAACTAATTGCTTTATACCATGGGTCATGTAATACAGTTGATACTACACCAGTTTTTAATACAAGGGGAGCAATGGGGAGGGAAGGAGTGTCTGATTCAACCCACATTGTACACTAGAGGGTCCATTGCTGACAAAAGTTACAAGCTTTGCAGGATGAAAACAGGAAGTCACTTGAAAGTAAAGCTAGCTGTACTTTAAGCCTGAGGTCAGAATGCTTGGTGTGGGTACTTATCTTTAACCCTACAGGGATGTGTAAAGAAGCGTTCCTAGCATCTCTGAGTGGAAGAAAATATTTGTAGCAGACAGCAGCTTCTATCCAGGAAAGGAAAGTTGGATGAACACCATTGAACTTATGGATTTTTATTTTGCCTGTGAAGGAAGCTATTGGATATTTTTTGGACTAACTTTTAAGATACTCTTTCTGGGGCCTATATTGCATGAGAAAGAAGATATCATGAACTGTTATTTTCTGCAAAGCTGTAAGTACTGTTTTAAAGAGTGCATTAAGTTTTTTGTTTATACTTGTTATGCGAAGAAAAAGCACATTTTTGTTTCATCTCAATTGTAAATAAATCTGTGCTGACTCGTTAAAAAGTGATTGTGCATTTCTTAACCATCATTAAACTGAAATACAATAAATAACTATATACGTATATATGCTAGCTCTCTCTCTCTCTAAATATATATACATATATATATATATATATATATATATATATATATATATATATATATATATATATATATATATACACACACACACACACACACATACATACATACACACACACTTCCAAAAAAATTACTCAGGAAGCTTTAGCCGCCACTGAAATATTTGTAGTAACCCATAACTCAAGCTCAACCCTAAAAAAAAACTATTACTTCTTTCCCTAAATCCCTCTCTCATGAAAAAAACAAAATGAAAATTCCTCTGTCTTGATAATACAACCATTGAAGTCACTTCTCTTAGCACGTTATTAGGGATGATAGTGAATAATATTCTTAAATTCAACCCGCAGATACAAAATTGCATAAGAAAATGTCATCAAAAACTAGGGATGCATTATAGCGCTAAAAACTTTTTCACCACTGCAACTAAAATTACACTTGCCATTACTTATTTCCTCCCCACACTTCTTTTTAGTGTTCCCAATCTTACTAACCTTTGGGCATCACAAAAATCAAAACTTGAACAATGCTGTAACAAGGCTGCTTAATTTGCAGATAATACCCCATTCAGAGCCTACTGCTGTATAACACTAGAGCCTAAATTGGTTAGAATTACCCCATCAACTAACATATACACAGCTTCTTAACACCTATAAAATTATCTAGCATTCAGCAGCTTGTCCAGCACTAATTAAAATGCTACACAACTGTGTTCCCAGTCAGTCATTATGATTCAATGACCAAAAAACTCTTTATCTGTTCACAAACCTATCAAATCTGCTGGGCATTGACTGTAGTCGTACCATGTTGTTAAGGCCTGGAACCAGACCTCCCAACCGTTCTGAATTTCTCGGTTTTTACTGAGTTTTGGGGTCCAAATGAAGGGGTGCCACGATTCCCAAGTGGCACCCCTTCATTTCCGATTTTTCTTTGCATTTTTGAAATTTTTGCGCTGTCGGAGCTGACGTCATCACGTGCGCAATGACATCAGCTCCACCAGGCTACCAGCCAGTCGGAATTGAGCTCAAGGAGCTCACATCATCATTTCTGGCTGGCTGAAATGGCGGGAATTTGAGCAGTTAGAGAGCTGGGATTTATGGCGGCAAGGAACATTTCAGGCTGGCTGAGCAGTTAGAGCCAGGATTAATGGGCCGACGACGAACAGAAGAAGAGCAGTTCACCAGGAGTAATGGCAGCAAAGTTCACCGGCCGGGACAGCAAGGAAGCTGAGGGGATTAATGGAGGAGTAATGGCAGCAAAATTCGCCGGCCAGGAACGAGATTAATGGTGGCAAGGAAGCTGAGGGGATTAATGGAGAGTAATGGCGGCAAGGAAGCTGAGGGGATTAATGGCAGCAAGCTAAGCTGGCGGGCTGAAGGGCTTGGATTCAGGTAGGTAAGGAACAGGGTGTGTGTTTGGATTCAGGCAGGTAAGGAACAGGGTGTGTGTTTGGATTCAGGCAGGTAAGGAACAGGGTGTGTGTTTTGATTCAGGCAGGTAAGGAACAGGGTGTGTGTTTGGATCCTGTCAGGTAAGGAACAGGGTGTGTGTTTGGATTCAGGCAGGTAAGGAACAGGGTGTGTGTGTGTGTGTGTGTGTGTGTGTGTGTGTGTGTGTGTGTGTGTGTGTGTGTGTACACATAGTTTCACTAGAAAGTTTTGAAACCTCATCAAAGTGTTCTGTCACTATGTTTTGGGTTGAGGTACTTATATTAATACATATCTGTTTATAGAGCCTTAGGCAGAATAAGCCTAAACTCATAGCATCAGTCACTCATGAAGTTCACCATCCTGTCTTGGTTTTGAAATCATCAGCTATTTTCAGATGTTGGCACCTTTCATTTGTTTATTTTTTGTCTCCTGAAATTTACTGATGGTACTAGCCATTCTACTTCTTTTTCCTTTAATATTAAATGGGGTTACTGTTGTCAAACCTTAACACACTCTTTGGTTTTCAGCCTTTCTGGGCTTATATATTACTAACAGGTCTACCCTCAGCATTTTTCATGAGAGTGAACAGAGATTGGCTCATGTAATCTGACAGAATATTCTGACATCCTTTTTAAATTTTCTGCAGTGTCATTTGTTATAGTTGTTATGCTATACACCAGATCCAGAATATATACATTATAAAACTGAAGTACTGTTTCTTTACTTTTAACATTTCCTCAGGTTCATCTTGCTTTAGATTTCATATTTGTGCAATGTGTATTAGAATTATATAATTAGTATTTAATTTATACTCAAACGTTTTTACCAGTCCATAGGCTAAAGCTGGTGCTTTTACAAAATAAACATACTATATATTGTGTCTGTCTATATATAAAACTTTACTTTTATTGGTGTTATATTATAACATAGAATCCAGTACCATTGATTCTTTTAATTAATGTAGTGTCACCTGCGATTTTCTTCCCATTCACCCTATCTACAGTATTTGTTCTTTTTGTGTTATCCACACAACTTACAGTTAATGTGCAGAGCTGTGTACTGCATAATGTGATACTCAGAAAAGACCCATCTGTGACTCTAGAAAAATGGCAGCCAGTACGAGTATGCAATTTTACATTATAACTTAGTTTTTAATCAATTTCCATAACTGATTATACTGTATACCTTACACAGAAGTACAGTGTGAGGTAGGTGTGTGTGGTATTCAGGCTCAAACCCTGTACCTTTAGTACAGGGTAAAAAGAGCCTACTATCCCTAGCCACCACCATTTCTGAGTGAGTTGAGAGCTTTTTTCTCTAACAGTTGAAAGTTATGTTCTGAGCTTTGTCCAGATTTTTTTTTTTTTTTGTACTAAGAGTTCAGAGAGCTATGATGATAAGTAAGAACATTTTTTTTGTGCTAAGAGTTTAAAGCTATGATAAGAAGTGAGCACACAATTTGTATTCCCCTATTATTGTTTTTGTGCTAACAGTTCAGAGATATGGTGAGTGAGAAGTGAGAACTGAATTTGTATTCCCCCATTATTGTGTTGAGGTTAAGAGCTATGTTGAGAAGTGAGAAATGAATTCATTAAATGATGGCTATTAAGTTTCAGTCTTCCTATTTTTCAGACAGCTGCTGATTTGGGATAGTGGTATGTTCTATGTTGTTCTGAATGTAGTGCATAGAGTCCTGGGTTCAAAACCTGCCAGTGAAATGCATGATGGTAGCACAGCATTTTATTGTAGCAACTTTACAAAATTATACAAGCAATGTTTAAAATGTGTCCCTGGTTTTTGACCTTTTGGCCCCCCCCCCGCAAAAAAAAATGAAATTGAAAATAAGTGCGAGACGCTGTGCAAGATGCCTATGGCTTACACTACTGTCATTCTATTTATAGTGTGGGTGTGGAAACAGACTTTTATGATGGAAAAGTTCTGAATTGGGCAGTTTTGTCATTATTGGTTCATGTGTTTTGTTTCATTGCCTACAGTACAGATTACTGGTAAAATGTTCAAACAATAAATTTAAAATGCGCTCTAACATGTGTGTTGTATTATACAAGGAATATAATTTAATAAAGTCAGGAAGGTGTATAAAGAAAAGAACACATGTATGGTTCTTGTTTTGTGTGCAAGGGGCCAATGATTTGAAAACAGCCCAAAGGTAATCTTTATCCACCACTGGCCAGATGCATTTTCTTTGGATGTGGTGTGTGTGAGTTTCAATGCTGTTTCAATGAATGTGAGTTTCAAAGGCAAAGTTTAATGTCAAGCCTATTTTCATTGTGAGACAGTATTGCTTTGTTTACCAGATGATGTCTTTTATTGTTTCTGCATTGTTGTGCTGTAAAATGTAAAAATAAAATTCAAATCATTGTAGAAGTAAAGCAGTATGCATACATTAGTAGTGTTTATGGCAAATGGGGCAAAATAGCCAGGTAGCAGGACACTGTAATGGCTGCAGGGGGACTCTGGTGCCATATTTTGGTTGTCTGTTCTTCAATTTACGTTCGAAAGTTGGTATCCCACAATTCCATTGGAGTGGGTGGGGTTACATAATTATGTATGCAAATTAGATGGTAATCAGCGTACAGATTTGTACCTATTTTTCATGGGCCTTGTCCAGATTTTTGATATTTCCAGGTTGAGAGGTATGCCTGGAACTCCTTACAGTATCCATCAGGTCAAACTCCTTCTTCCCATTTTTCAAACCATTCTGAAAGAGTTCCTAGCCAAAAGCTGGCTCTTTTCTTGCTCAGTACCAGTATAAATTATATTCCTAAACATGAACTAATGCATGTTCATACCTTACACCTCCTTACTCTCCCTTCTTCACTCATGTAATTCCTTCCTATCAAATTGTTTCCCCTAACTTTCTCTCTAAATGTACCATAAGCCTACTTTTCCCTCACTTCATATTGCAGTTTCTTTTTCTATTATAGTAGCCTACCATTGATTTCTTGATAAACTGGCTACAATTTCTCTAAATATTAAATCATTGTGATATAACTTGTATCTATTCTTAACCAAAGTTTTCATATCATGTCTAATTTGGCATAATTATTTAAACTGTAGTTGTTTTTTAAAATCATTTTTAAAGATAGTAAAATTATTGCTTTTAAAATGTTTTGTAATACTTTGGAGCTTTTCTCCCTGAGCCTGAGCTGAAAATGGGCTCCTACCTAGTCAGGCATTCACTGTAATCAAGTGTCAAAAATAAATACATAAATATACACACACATATAAATATATATATATATATATATATATATATATATATATATATGTGTGTGTGTGTGTGTGTGTGTGTGTATATGTAGATATATATATATATATATATATATATATATATATATATATGTGTGTGTGTGTGTGTGTGTGTGTGTGTGTGTGTGTGTGTGTGTGTGTGTGTGTGTGTGTGTGTGTGTGTATATATATATATATATATATATATATATATATATATATATATATATATACATAGATTACGGTTGTGTACAGCAAACACAAGTTTCAACAAATCCTTCCTTATTGAGTAATTCTGGAACTGAAGTGTTTGTTTTCTGACATGATCCTTGAATAAAGAAGAAAATATGGAATTATATTGTGTGTGTGTTTATAATGATAGATAGATAGATAGATAGATAGATAGATAGATAGATAGATAGATAGATGGACATTACATTCATTGGATCAAAAACTCAAAATATTGAAAGTCAAAATATAATTTTATGTGGGGGGGAGCAACACCCCCTAATAATTATATATACGATCTCCAGGATCACAAAACAGTGGTAAAAGGGTAATTGCCACTTTTCAATATGCTGAGTTTTCAGCACTTTGGGTTTCAGTATTTTGAGTTTTCAATCAATGAATGTATTGGATATATTTATACTTACATAGCTATATTTGACTGCAAAGTATTTTATAATTTGTGCATATGATCAAAAAGCAATTGAAGCATTGAACTGATTTTGATTGAGTGGTATGTTACCACGTCTGTTCTGTTTTTCTCAAAGATCAGGGAATAGTTAATAAAGACAATTTTGTACACTTTCCCACTGTTATGTGATTTTGGTGTTGTTATGTATAATTAGTAGGGGGTATGTGGGAAGGAAGAGGGCTTGTTACCCTGCAAACATTTTTTTATTTTCATTTTTTGTGATTTTAACCATATGTGTACCAATGTTTTATCACTTTTTTGTGATTCGTTCTTGTGATTGTACAATGTAACCTTTGATACTCACAGGTATACCGTGGATAAAATAATGTGGTTGTATTAAATACAAGCAGAAAAAAATACAGGCTCTTCCTAAGCAGTTATATATAATGACAAGGCCACTTAAAGTGCCTTTAGGCATAGTCCCTTACAGTAGGGGCAAAGTCTGTCTTGACAAGTTTCTGTGACCTTCTCTACAACTCTCTTTTTTCTGTTTTCCCCTGGCATGAAAGATGTCCAAGTTCCATCTAATGTCTTCCTTTTCCTGGTTTCTCTTTGCTCTGCATTGCTTCACCCATAATATCTGCACAAGGGCCAAAACCCCATACAAGATGACAAATTGGTGATGTCATATATCCTTTTTATACACCGGTGATTGACTCCATTAACCAACAAACCTGTGAAAACTTATTCTAACTAATGCAATGAAGTTCCTATCTTCCTAAAAAGAATAGCTCTTTTTAAAGTGACAGTATTATTTACAAAATAATAATAATAATAAGAAGAAGACAAACAGTTTTATATATGATATTTTCACCAGATTTATATACATTCTTTTATGTCTGTTTTTAAGGTCAAAGGTAAGTGCTAGACTAGCTGGCCTTGCAGGCCATATTAAGCCTAGCCAATTTCCCTTTTTGTGCTTGAAATAACCTATCCTATTTGGTTATAGATTGGTGCTGCCCATCTCATGATCGATATTTATATACTAGCCCTAATGAGAATAACTGGGATCATACCATAGATAATTTGAGAGCTTTTAGGAGTGGGCTCTGTCCATTGGTAGTACAGGGGGCAGTCCTGGGATAAATTTAGTTTTCCATCCATAGATCTAAGTTGTGCTTGAATATGGAAAGGGATAACCTTTTTTTTTTTTTTTATGTAGATGAGATTTTGTTCCAGAGCAGTGATAATCCTCTGTAGGATATACCTGTCCCTCCTTGATGTTGCAGAAGAAGTTTAGATACTCAGACTGAGTATTTCTGATGCCACTTAGCTTGATGATGTTCAGTAAATCCATCATTAATGGGTCAGAGGATCTGTTGTATGCCAGACATAGGTCACCTCTTAGCCACCTGTAGGGAACCAAGTATACTGAGAGGGCTTTGAATCAGTCCATGTAGGACATGTTGTTTAGGCATTGTATCCTTTTAGTAAGGTATCTCTGTGAGCATTCCAGTTGTTGCATGTGTCTGGAGAGATATATGTTCAATGACTGGCCTAATGAGGGTTGAGTAGATGGGGACAATGACATCCCTAGATCTGGACACAATCCCTTTGTTCATAATCTATGTAATATAGAAGGACTTTCTAACAGCAATGGACACATGTTAGTCAAAAGTTAGGTCACTGTCTACATAAGTTCCCAAATCCCAAACAAGTGGGAAAACTCTTAGGGGTATAGTGTCAATGTGCTAGTTCTCTGGAGTAGATGACATCCCAAACGATACAGTAATCATGTTTTGACATTTAGTTTCAGTCCATGATTTTGGCAGCAGTTATTTATTTGGGATAAACCTTCCTGCGGGATGGCTAAGTCATTTGGGGATTCAATGACTAATCCTAGCTTGCACTCATCTGCAAACTTAGTCAGAGAGAACCTATTGGTATTGACGTCATTTGGTTTTATTTAATTTTGACATGCATCTCATTGAAGCCCTCAGTTTCAGACAGGTCCACTAGATGGGCCCTGAGACCTAGCCAGGCCTTCTACATTGTGATGGACTAAGCCTGGTCAATGCAATACTGTGAATTTAAATGGATGTAAGGACAGTGCCCAGCTGCACAGCTTAATGTATCTGCCTTGCTGCCTATTTAACCATATCAAGGAACATGGTCTGCTAATAACATAAAAATTCCTGTCAGGTGTGATAATGTTTTAATAGAGAGAGTACCCACCTGACCACACAGCATTCTTTGTGAATATTGGGATACTCAGTTTCTTCCCTACTTAATTTATAACTCTAAAAACATATGGACTATTCTTTCACATCAATGTCCTATGACAGCACTGCCTAGGCCTACCTCTTATGCATCAGTAGAAAGCCTGCTAAAAAACAGAGATGCTACGACAAACTTTGAACAAAATATTTCATTTAACTGCTTAAAAGCATTGTTTGCTGCTAATGTCTGTTTTAAGTTAAGGGACATCTTCGTTTTTGACAAATCTAAAAGATGCTGGGAGAAGCATCTGCCACAGCTGGTCATCATGATCTACAACCACCTTGGTAGCCAGTATCCATGATGTTCCATGTTGTCATCCTCTGCATTGCAGAAGAGTCCTCTGGCCAATGACATAGCATCCCTTTCATGATGGGCACAGTGTTGACTGCTATCACGAAGAGAGAGAGACACACAATACTGGAATTAATAGATGGGACAATGTTGACTGCTGTCATGTGGACAAATATACCATATAGAAGTTAGTAGGCATCTGCCATCCTTTCATGGAATAAAGGGGGGTGTATGGACTTCTTATCACTAGTGGACATCCTTGCTAGGGGAAGATCTTCCGTCATCTAACAGGGACACATTATGAATTCTGCAGGTGTAAGCCACAAGAATCCTGCACCAGCTCCCTGATGTGATGTGCAGAATATGAAGGAACATATTTGTTTTCCACAGACAGCAGAGGAGAGAAACATCACTATATTGGCTTTGTATGACATAGCCTGTTTCCCTGAAGTCCTGCAGTGCCACTGAAAGCAACTGCATTACTAGCAAGGTCTCAGCAATTCCACTTTATGTCTAACGTATCCTAAATGGTGTCTTCCAGTTCATCAGCTGCCAGGTGGTGTGCAACACACACGGTATTTTATACAGTGTGAAATCTTAAACACAAAAATGACAAAAAGTTGCAGTATTGAATAGATTTTTATTTTCAGCCACTAGCACCTCAGCCCAAACTCTCTTCTGGGTTTTGTACCTCCACAATAATTACCCAATTTGCATTTTATACAAATCAAATAGCCAATCAAAATGCATCCTAACATAAAAAGCATAAAAACAATTAATAACAAAGACAGATAAAAATACAAAAATAAGAAAGATGTTTAAGTCAAATGAAACCATTCTTTAGCTACATTTTTGGCCCCTAAGAGTTTGAATGTGCTCCCTTTGCCTTGCCAGGCTGAGCTCCTATCGGCAGGACTGCAGCTTGTCCTCGCTTTTTCTTGGTGCCCTGTCAGGTTGATGCCCTTTGGTAGAGCAGCAATCTGTCCTGTCCTATCAAGTTGATCCACCCAAGGACTACAGTGTCTCATGTCCTGCCTGTTGTGTCCTGTCATGTTGAGCTCCCTGCCTGTCAATCCCTTTCCATGCCCTGTGTAGTCTTACCCCAATACTTCACTTCTCTGTTACAGTGCCTGTCACTTCCATTCACCCATGTATGGTCATTGCAGTCCTGAGGTCCATTAACAGTAGTTGTATCTGCTGTTAACCTGCCTGTATGGCAGTACACTCTGATATCCACTTTATTAAAATTCTACAAGTTCCTCGCCATAACACATTCTCACACATAAAGACAAACACATTTTTTATCAAGCAAAAACAGGGCTCATAGCACAGTAATTATGCCATTGAGTTGGATTTGTGTGATCATCTCTGAATCATGGCTTTAATGTAATGTATTTGGCCCAGCCCACATTAAGAGGCCCATACCTCACCTGCTCATACTTGGAATGAGAGATCATGCATGGTGTTCATACATGTATGGCCACTGCAAAACCTGGCCATACTACTTTCACTTTTGCATAATGCTATCGACAATGTGTAATATCCTCCTGTTAATAACCATAATGCCACCCTGCTGTCAGTCATTGCACATCAGTTGGTGTCACCTATATGCAGCTGTGTACACCATGCTATCATTTTAATCCTAGATTACACCTAGAGAGTGGGCATGGAATTAGTAAACACAGACTCTGGTAGTGTAATATCTTTCTTCACCTTTTACATAAGACTGTAGATGCACCTGCTGGGAAATGTGAAGGCCCCTTTTACAAAGTTGATGCCAGGCAGCTGCATGAAAGAGTAATGATGGATGCCACTTGCATCACCTGCTCTGGCAAGTAGTGTAGGCATAAATTTAATGACTTATGGAGATCCCACCAAATCCTTCTCTGTCAGTAGGAAGAAGAAGAATTTAGGGGGAGAGAGAAGGACAACATTTTGTTGCAAGTACTTTGTTCTTGGTTTGGCACCATAAATTAGGTTTGGCACCTATATCTCTAATTACGTCATGTTGTGAGGGATGTGCTGTGCTCAGTACTATTTGTTGTATATCTTCCAGCACCACCAGAGATAAAAGGAAATAGGATAGCTTTTCAGAGGAGGTGAGACAGGCTCTTCAGGCAGTGTTGTAAGCGCAGTGTCCTCCTGGTAATAATACAATATACTCATCAGTAATTTGTTGTATTAATGTCTCCTTTTTTCTTTGTCTTTTTATTTGCTTTGTAATTTTACTTTTCTTCATTTCTTTTATTTTTCTACAGGTTCAGTTGTGGTGCAAGCCTACCTCTCAATTATCCAGGTTTTCGCAGAATGTACAAATTTTGCCTCATATTTTTGGCCCACTCCTTATAAAATTTGTGGTTTTCTGGCAAATCTTTGAGAATTGAAGTCACTAAATAATGACAGACATTTGAGTTTCAGACTTTATATCCTTCAGAAAATGTATGCTAACACACCACCTTTTATTTTAGTAACATTCTAAGTTTGTAAGCCCAATATTTAAAATCTGTCTCTATTTTTGTGCCTTTGTTCCCCCATTATTTTTACTTTTGTGCTGAGAGGTTGAGAGGTATGGGTGCAAGCAGT
>NC_056739.1:1153358439-1153373439 GCF_019279795.1 Protopterus annectens
ATTTATTTAGAATAATGACTAATTGTTATTTATTCATCAATAATATTAAAAACTAGCAGGTGTTATATATTAATGCATCAATATTATTGATGAACAGTATATGTGGGCAATCTTTCGTTTATATACTTATGGACATTATTATTATATATGATTAGGACATTAGTTTTACTTAAATTTAAACATATTTATACTTATATAGTTCTATATATTTTATAAATGTTAGAATTTTTAATTTTTAATTTTTGGTATATATGTAAATTTATATGAATTATTCTACACTTCATCTTGGTATAAATTCATATTTTTTATAGTATTTACAGACTTGGAATTTAACTAATTAATTTTTATGCATTTCAAATTAACATGAAGCTTAGTGGGGTTAAGCTATTATGTATATATGAAACAAGTCTCCTTTAAAGTAATTGAACTAGTTTATTGTGTAAATTGATTAATTGGTGTATTTGGTGATGTTATTTCCACTATAAAATCACACCATTATGTTTTACACTTTGTCTGATGAAGTCTGCTTTTTGAGCAGACGAAAACCGCTTTACGTGAATAAAAGTCTAGTATCCTGTGGCGTATTGGTCTTATTGGCGGAAGTTGTACTGCTCTTGGTTCTTTCTGATTATCTGTAAGGTCATGGAATGAATCATCATGGACCTTATATGGAAACATGAGCCACAGAGAATCATAGAAAATGATGAAGTTTAAATCACATGGCATCACCCAATACCAACAGTCCAAAAGATAGATGCTAGAAAACCGGACATAGTGAGCCAAGAAAAGAAGACAAAAGTAGCATTGATCATTGAAATTGCCACACCTAGTGACTATAGTGTCTTGCATACAGAGAGACACAAAGTCATAAAATACCTTGATCTGCAGGCAGAAATGAGAGCCATGTGGAGGAAAGATACCCAGACAGTTCCAATAGTAGTAGGAGCAACTGGACTTATAAAAAATAATTTACAATCATATTTAGATATGTTACCAATTCATGTAACACCGTATGAATTGCAGAAGGAGTCATTGCTGGGCACATTGTGGGTACTGCGAAGAGCACTTTTGGCTAACATCAAAGAGTGAAATAATACTAATTTCATGAACTTTAATTGTACTCTGACTTAGGAATGGGGTCCATTCCCGTCATGGTATTAGAAACCCAAAAGACTTGGAGAAATCAAAAAAGGGAGAGACCTTATAAATAAGGATATAGGTGATCTCCAAACCCTTTATCCGACACAGTTTGGTTTTGTCAAAGGCAGGTCATGCCTGTTAAATCCAGTAGACTTCTTTGAAAACATCACCAGAAACATAGGTGAATCTGTGCATGCAGCCTACCCTGACTTAGCCAAGGCCTTCGACACAATCCCACATTTGGATATCATTGATAAACTCAACCAGTTGTATATCAAAACTTATGTCATCAGGCGGGTTGCTAACTGGCTGACCGACAGATCAGACTCAGTCAAAGTTGAGGACTTTACCTCAACCTGCAGACCTGTCACCAGTGGGGTTCCACAGGGGTCAGTACTGGTCCCCCTGTTGTTTGGAATATACTTCTCTCAAGTGAAGGCCAAAACAGAGGGGCTGTGGCTGAATACATTTGCTGATGACTGCAAATTAGGTGCAATCATTGAATCTCCAGACAATGGGCAGGATTCACGAAGCCTCCGTGTAAGAGTTATAACTCGTACACGGAGGCTGCAGTTAAACGAAGTGATGTCAGCATGCTTTGCATATTCATGAGAGCATGCTGAATCACACCTAAGGCTAACACGGTCCGTGACAGACAGTAGGGGGCGTGTCCGTAGGCCGAGCCCTGTAAGCGGACACGCTCCCAGAAGAGGAAAAGTGCCCAAAGTAAACACCCACAACAGAGTCCATGGAAATGTGAATAAACACAACACAACACATGCCCCCACAGACTATGAACAGAAAACATATAAACATGTTATATATTTTTTTTAAATTGTAAAAATGTTTAACTGTGAGTGCGCTTGTTTGCGCGGGCGTGCCCGTAGCGCAGCTACAGTTAGCAGTCAGTGGGAAAGCATATAAGAACTAAATATGCAAAATAAGCCAGGAAGCAATAGCGTAGTGGTAGAGATGTTGGCTGAAGAGCAGGCATTCATGGTTCGAGCCCCCACAACACCAAATTTTATTTTTAGCAAAATAAGCACGAAACAAGTCCCTGACAAATATGTACACATAAAACCACATTTTATGTAAAATGTAATGAAATAGCCCATTTATATTGAAGAAATGTGAGGTAACAAAAGAATAAAAAATGCCAGATGTGCCCATAGCTGAGCTACAGTTTAACAGGGTGAGTGCATCTGCCCGTAGGTAAGCAGTGGTTTAACTTGTGCAAAATGAGTGCCCGTAGCTGAGCAGTGGTTTAACACGCTAAATCTATGTGCCTCTAACTGAGCTAAACGTAATATGCGTGCTGATAGCCAAATGAGGCTAAAACCAGCGTACCCCGTTTGCGTGGAGCTGCGCACCGCGCAAACAAGCTAACCGACGGGCAACGTTGAGCAAGCCGTATCAAAACTGCCTTTACACAGACACACCCCTCAGCATGTCTAGACAGTCATGAAAAATAAAAAGCAGTGGCCAGGTTCGAACCCAGGATACTATACACCATAGTCAAGGTACCAAACCACTAAGCCGTGACAGCAGTACCTAGAAATGCAATAATAGCTAATATATAGGAATGAATACAAACTGGAGCATGACAATGCAGGTTTACTGAAGTTGATACAATTCCAAAATGGCCAATCACAGATATGTGCGGGAAAAACGGACTATATAAGCCCCATAGGTGGGAATACACAGCATAAACGATTGTAGAACTGAACTGCAGGCAGAATAACAGGAGTAGGAGAGGGTAGTTGCTTTCGAGCACAGAGGTGGGGCATTGAGGAGTCCAGGTACATGGTCTGGCTCCTAGTCCACAATCATGAGGCCCAACTCATGCAGGGCCAGATCCTCTGGGGAGCATACAGGGCTGAGGCGTGGGACCGGTTGGCTCATGATCTCACCAGTGCCACAGGGATTCCAAGGACTGGTGAGCAGGTCCGTCACCACCATGTGGACCTGAAGAGACGCAAGCAGGACCAACTGAACCTTTGGATCCAGGAGGCCCGGCAAACACCCAACGCCCCACTACTGAGTAAGTTACACTTAATTATGTATGTAAGAAATTAAACTAGCTGATATTATGGGGATGTGTATTCCAATATTACTTCATTTATATTACAGCTGCAGGTGTCCGTTCTGCGGACCGCAGAGCCTATGGCGATAGGCTGATGCGGTTGCGCCACCAGGCAGGTCAGTAATCCACTATCAGTAACTGTAAAGAAATATAAAAGTATGACAGTCAGCAAAAGAGTGCAGTGTAGTCACTAAGGAATAAAATGTGCAAGTAACAGTGTGAAAGCGTCTGCAAGTATTGCTTGATTACAAAAGTGTGTTTCAACCTGTAAGTTAAACCGAAAAATGAAACTGTCTGACATAAATTCTGAAATAAAAATGCCCCGCCTATAAGAAAATAGTACACAACCTGCAGCAGGCTGAAAAGTATAGCCGCAGAAGATGATGAAATCACATGTGTGAAATATATCCCTGTTGAAATACTGAAACATGACAGAAGTGAGACTGCTGGAAAGGATTGTAATAACTACAGGTAAAACATGTCAATAAAGCCTAGAAGTAAGTACCATCCTGAATAGTAAAATGAAAGCAAGTGAGAGAGCATGAGAAAGTGTCATGAATCCAGCAATACAGTAGTAATAACCCCTGAATAAAGTATACTACAGTCAAGACAGAATGAAATGCATGTGAGAATCAAAACCAAACAGTGAAATCTGTTCAAAGTGTTGCTGCATCTGGAATGTATATCCCAAAATCTGGATATGTTGCTCTCAGTCTGCAATATGCAGATAGGATGATTGTCTGATATACCAAACAACCACACTTGTCTACAGCTATATAAAGCAAATGCAGCAGGATGACGTAGCTGAACAAAGCTAGATATGAATGTGTATGAAGAACAATAAAATGTATATTAATGTTGCAGTAACAGTCCTATCACCAAGTTGAAATAGTTATCATATAGGAAACTGTAGTTAGAACAGTAGAGTGTATATATCTGTAGCTATTAGAAATGTACAGCATATGTATTGGTATTTGAAGGTGTTAATATTATTTTCTTCACCCCACCTTATAACCACATATAACCCATTCCACGTGAAAATGGTATGTGCAATCACAATTAACACCCCTGGACGTTTGTCCTGTTGGATCATATATATTTGCATGTCCGTTGATGCATCTGCCCTGTTCATACATCCAAACCTGATGGCCTGTTGCCATCAATTAACCCTGCATGTTGTTGGACTGTGTATCTCTGTTCAAATTATGCATGTGTTATGCATGCTGTTCAATGGTGTGAATATCTGGGTGTTTGGTTAATGGGAATACTAATGCATGCTGTTACAACTAATTGTGAATGGTATTATATGTCACTAACCCAAACTGTCATGACATAATGCAAAACATAGGACGAAAGGGAAGGCGGGTTCCAGCGGACCCACCTCTCCCACCTCAGCTGGTGAGTGCACCTGGCACTAGTGCCAAGTCCGGACCCTCCTCCGGTGGCCCTGTGCCACCTGCGGGTGGAAGCACTGCAGGGGATGGGGCTCACCCCCCCCTCTGCAGGTGTGGCCGGAGGAGAACCACCACTCACCCTCCGTAGCGTCCGGACTGTGGTGCGTAGGGAGATTTGGGACTCTGTTCTCAAGCCCCTACGCCAGCTTGAGGCATGAGTGGCGCAACTAACAGGCATGCCTGTTGCCCGGCCTACACAGTCCCCAGCACAGCCCTGTCCTGGGCAGTGAAGGAACAGTGGCAACTGCCTATGGGTGGGGATATCAGTTCCACTGTTGCCATCTGTGGGCTCATGGGCTCTGGATATCCAAACCTCCGTCCCCGTCAATTGTGTAACCCCCCCACACGTGTCACACACCGCACCTGTATGCGTCTTGTTTGTCTTGTCTGTTTACCTACCCAACCTACCTCCCCAGCTGTACCGACTTCCTTCGCCTGACATACCATTCTCACCTGCAAAAAAAAAAAAAAAAAGGGCACTCTGTACCCACAAAAAAATTACGCCCCATGCATAGCTGCCCATTCCGCACACATGTCTGCTGGACATGGAATCTATCAATTACAATTGGCTGTACAACAAGTATTATTGTTGTCCTGACACCTCTCTCAGGGGTGGAAGGTCTCAAATGTCACACCAAATTACATACATATGCACAGCTGTTGCTGATGAAGAAATGGGCAGCTATGGGCCTTACCTACATCCCTCCTGCAAATCCCAAGCTTGTTTCCCTACTGTCTTACCCTCTTTCTGACCCCTTTTTCACCACTTTCCTGTCTCCCCATTTTCTTTTCTTTCAAAGAAAATAGGGCGGGTGTGCGCCAGAGTAAGCACTGTTAAGCGGTTGTAAGCGGGTGTGCGCTTGTGTGCGTGGAGCTAAACGCCAGTGCGCATGCGTGAGCTTCGCACAAACCAGCGCTAACCCGGTTACAACTGCTTAAAAGTGCCTTAGTCACTTTGATTGACAGGTCCTGTACTCAGTTCAAAAGCAAAATAAAATCTCACTGTCAGTCCCGAACCCCAGACCTTGCAAACACTACTCTATGACCTACCACTAAGCCATGACTCTTATACAAGAACATTGTGCTAAAATAAATATAACATGTAATAGTAGGGATGAATGTAAAGGGAATATAGGATGTGTAGTACCCAAAGCATGTCATGTAGAATTACTGTCAAAACTACTGGATTCCCACAATAGTACTGTGTGAACACAAACAGCCATGCTAGTTGGTAGCTTGTAGATAATAATGCCAGTTAAAGTACATATATAAATGTAGGTATATGTACATATATATATAGATTATAAATATATATCTATATATAGTTGTAGGAGTCATTGTGCATACACACTTACTACAGGGAACATGACAGAGGAATGGAGAAATGTGAATCTACAACACAGCCTGAATCATGAGAGAGATACTAACCTTTACACTCACAGAACACTGTCCACAGCATACCAGCATGGTCCCCGCCCTTACAATCTGAAAGGGCAATGCCTATCCCACATACCCTTTGATAGCACTGACCTGAAATCACAGTGAGAACTGCAATCAGTACACAACTGGCTGTATGCAATTAGCAAATGCTGGCTTACAATTGGTGCAGAGGCCATCACATGGACCTATGCAGATACCTACAAAAGCATACAGTACTAACACTCCACACATGCAATACATTCATTGCACTGTCTGGAAGCAGACAGAGGGAGAGAGAAAAGTGAGAGAGAGAGAGAACCAAAAAAAAAAATTATACACTGTGACTCTGTCACCCTAAGCTGTCAGCAGTGACAGTAGCAGCAGCAAGCAGAAGCAGTGGTAACACAACCAGCTGCGACAAACACAGGTAATGCAAAGTAGCAGGTTAATAGTGTGCATACTGTGAACCCTCCAAATGTGTCATAGGTCTGTATCTATAGGTATGTCCATGTGATATGTTGTGTGTACGTAGTTCCACCAAAAGGGGATGACCATACATTACATGTCAATCAGTCTTAGGCCATGATCCTGGCAGCAGTTGTCTGTGCGTTGCCCCAGCAATGGCTGTAGTGACTGCTTTGAAAGGTCAGCCAGGTTCAAAAGGCAGGATCAGCCCATCACAAAGGCACACTGGCTGGGAACAAGTGTCTGCAGGTACCCGATATCACTGCATATGCATCCCATACTGCATAATTCCATAGCTTAGTAGACCAGGCCAGTTATGCATATGATGTGGTAGTTCCCAGGGTCAGTCGAGGTGCCTCCTTAGTGGTGTGGGACCACTGTCGCTGTATGCCACTGTCCAGGTACATATCCTGTAGTACGGCCAAGATAAATTATCAGTGTTATATGCGGTTGTATGTCCTCTCGGAGTGCAGGTAGCACACATCCAGGGATACCATGAGGTCATAGTGATGCTGTGTGTTCTGCTCTGCTGAGGGCGGCCCTCAGCTAGACATGTGAGATGATAGGGAGGTTACATACAACTGTGATAAATATATCAACTGGTGGGGGAGAAGGAGGGGAGATACATGCACCGAACATGTCTGCAAGACTGTTGCCAATATCCGTGTGTTTGGTGAATGTTAAGTAGGTGTGTATTAACACAGAGCATATCTGAGGCATGTGGTCCATATGTGTAACATAACTGAAGAAGGCCTTGTGGTCATCCATAGTGTTTGTGGCCATTTCCCTCCCAGAGTAGGCCATGGCCGTTGTTATGATGGACCGTAGTGTAGTACCAGTGTGACCACAGATGCCTTCCCTTAATGTGAATGTGCTCTGTCCTGCAGTAGCCTCCTCCTATTGTTATACAATCTGCCTCTGTCTGGGGTCCACCGGACAGGATGCCTAACCTTTGTGCATAGGGTCTGGGTTACAAATGTGTGTGCAAGTTCCATGCAATCTGTGGCATGTCCGTGGTAAGCATTTGCAAAGGTGTCAGCAGTGTGACTTGTGGCTTCCAGTGGCCCAGTGTGCTGCATGGATACCATCTCAGTC
Organism: Protopterus annectens; assembly: GCF_019279795.1. Classification (NCBI taxonomy): domain Eukaryota; kingdom Metazoa; phylum Chordata; order Ceratodontiformes; family Protopteridae; genus Protopterus; species Protopterus annectens. The sequence continues at coordinate 1,153,366,096 of NC_056739.1, forward strand.
CCAGCAAGTGAATAACTGTCTAATCACATACATATCAAAGTAGTCTACTGTGCTGGTGGTGGTGGTGTGATATGTATATCCAGGCTGAGTAACTTCAGTCCACATCACAGTAGTGGACGGCGTCCCACATACAGTACCTTGTGATGAACCCTCAGAGTGAGGTTGTGCATTGGACCTGTCAATGTGTGCTGACCGATGGGGCATGCTACTATGTTGTGTGGAATGTGACAGGTATTGTTGCACAGGTGTTGGCTGAGCACTGATATCTGGCCATGTACCTGTGTATCCACCACGACACACACACATGCAACATATGGGAGTAGTAGTATATCACTACACATGAGTATCATGTATAGTATGTGTGCCATATATTGCTGACATAGTCTGCTGATATCCTGTTTGTGTTTTCTTCCAAGGAGATGGCGCATCAGCGTAATCCCACCTACTCTGTAGCGGAAGACGAGGAGATCCACCAGAGCCTGGTGCGGGAGTATGACATCCTGTTTTCCCGCACCAGTCAGAATCAGCAGGAGAGGGCTGCACTGTGGCAAGACCTTGTCCGTAGGCTAAATGATATTGGCACGCATAACAGGACATATGAGCAGGTACGACTTGACTGCAGGGATTTAATCCGAAGTGTCCGTCAGCGTGCATCAGATATCCACAGGCAACAGGTTGCCACAGGAGGTGGGGTGGCCACACATCCCCCCTCACCAGACTGGAGGGGCTACTCCTAAGTGTTGTGGCTCCAGCCCCGGAACACCAACAGCAGTACACCTGCATTATGATGGAGGCTGGTTCCACACAGCAGCACAACATGGAGCGTGCAGGTAATATGCCATATGTACACTTGACTGTTCTGTACACTGTATCATATGCAATATCAATGGCACAGTTGTGCCCACTGACATTAATCTCATCATTTCTGCAGGTCCCTCCGGAGTTACAGCAAGGCAGGCCATCCATGCTGGTGAGTGTGTTTAACATAACCTATAATAGTCCTGATAATGCTAGTAACAGTAGTGTAACTCAGTAGTGCTCTGTGTGTATACCGCGGGGTGTGCATGTGTGCAGGTGTGCCTGTGCCCATGTGTGCATGTGTGCATGTGTGCAGGTGTGCCTGTGTCCATGTGTGCATGTGTGCATGTGTGCCTGTGTCCACGTGTGCATGTGTGCATGTGTGCATGTGTGCCTGTGTCCACGTGTGCATGTGTGCATGTGTGCATGTGTACACGTGACCACGTGTGCATGTGTGCATGTGACCACGTGTGAATGTGTGCATGTGTCCATGTGTGCATGTGTCCATGTGTGCATGTGTGCAAGTGTGCATGTGTCCACATGTGCATGTGTCCACGTGTGCATGTCTGAATGTGTGCATGTGTGCCTGTGTGCATGTGTGCCTGTGTGCATGTGTCCACGTGTGCATGTCTGCATGTGTGCCTGTGTCCATGTGTGCATGTGTGCCTGTGTTCATGTGTGCATGTGTGCATGTGTCCATGTGTGCATGTGTGCATGTGTGTAGAAGTGCATCACTGGTAACAATGTCTGGAGACTGTAAACTGTGTTTCCTATCTTCCTCCCACAGGTTCTGGTGCTGCTCTGGTGACCTTCAGCAGGGAACCTGAATCCTGTGCCATGGGTACTGGTAATGATGATATTTGTGTAATGGTACAGGAAGGTGTGTCAGGGTCCACAATTGGTCAGCCAATTGACAGTACACAGCTGTCAACCCCATCATTGTGTACAGTCATCCTGCCATTACATCCTTTGTCACCATTGTCCCTAGGTGATGGACAGGATACAGTGGGCATAGACCAGGGTAATGTGGTACCTGTGGCACATGCGTCCCCACACAGCAGCCATGGGCAGGGTCCTCCGATGGTACCACACAGACAGTTGCCCATGGGTTCTCGTGGGAGCATCCGTGGGCGTACTACCTCTGGCCGACGTGCCCAAAGAGGTCTGTCAACCTCAGCTATGTTTTGGACTGTCATGCAGGCACAGTTGCATATGGAAAGATACACCAGACAGGGTCTGAGGGAGCTGAGAGCATGTCGCACAGCCATGACAGACAGTATGCGTGACATTGTGGAAGCTATCCGTAATTTCACTGATGTCATAGACAGACGTTGTGGGGAAATATTACAGCAGTTCCACAACCAGATGTCCATGAGCCAGGGCAATGGTGGGCGTTTTCAGCATTGACGTGGCCGTATGCCAGCAACAGCAGCAGCTGGCAGTCGGCACTGATGACAACAGGCTCATGCACGCCCCCATAGTGCCAGCAGCAGCCCCAGCAATGCTGGGTCTGTGCTGTCATTGGAACGCCCCAGGAGACCACGTGCACGTGGCTCTGGACAGTCCCAACAGGGACCTGTGTCCAGTCAACACACTCCCGCTTCTGATGACAGTACCCAGTCTGGCTTAGTACTGGATACGGTCCATAGCACCCTTTCCAGGCACAGATACCATGTCCGTGCCCACAGACACTGATCTGTATGACCTGCCAGGTGCAGTCTGTGGCTGTCCACAAACCCCTGTATATGGCAGCCATGAGGTGGAACTGTGTGCGTGCATACACACATGCGAAATGTTAACACCTAGGGCGACCACATACACGCACACACTGCACCAACACTGCCCCACCCTGTACTGCTGCCCCTCACCAACACACATACACACACATGTCAATTGGTGGTATCAGTGGCTGACTCAGGCATGCCTAATCCACACCCTGTGCATATGATGACACTGTGTCACCTCCTGCAATCTCCAACATAATTGCGGGAACAGGTAAACACGTTGCTGATCCACAGGGTGACTACATAGAAGTGTATTAGTAGTATCATGTTGGTAACACTACAGTGTGCTGCTATGACTGTGTGTTTATCCCAGCATGCCTGCTGCAGTAACTGTATGAATGTCCTGAATTGTTATCTGCACCCATAGTACATACCAAAGTATAACAGCTGCACATAATTGCATGCCGGTGGTAAGGTTGTCAACAGATAGCCGCATACATGGGTAGCACAGGGGGAAAGCTAACGCAAGTAGTGATTTGCAATGGTGGACATGTACAGTAATGGTGTCAAGTTGCCCACAACGACTATGCCATGTGGATGTTTGTGCATGTAGATATGTGTGCAGTACCAATGTAATCCAAATCACAAATAACTATGACATAATATCAGTTCTACAATGGGCATCTGCGCTGTGTATTCCTGGGTACATGTGGATAGTGCCTACATATTTGCATTGTTACTTACTGTTATTGTTACCCCTTCTTTGTTGTACAATGCACTACTTCCAGCCCTGTTTACTGTAGCTTTGTTTGCATGCATGTTCGCTTGGGGTTCCCTGGAACACTGCTTACACCTGCAATGCAGAGTTACAGTGCTTCTGTAGACTCCTAGTGACGTCTGCATAGCGTACGATATGTATGTCAACTTTACACATGACAGAACGTCACTGTCTGTCCTGTATGCATGTACATTGCCTGTGACACATTGCACATGTCTTACCTGGCATTTACCCACGTGTGCAGTCATATATGCCAGTGCTATGAAACAGTAGCGGTACACCCACACATACACACCTTCAGTATGTTGTTCCCCATTGGCCCTATGTGTTGGTACTCACCATGGCAATCACACTACTAGGGTAGCATGTGCAAAGGTAACCTGTGAATCACCTCTATGGTCCAGTTGTGGTTTATGTGAGTCATGTGTCAATGTCACAGCTGCCACATGTATGCAGTCAGCCATCACCCTTGGCCAGGAACGTACATGTGTGGGATGCCACCACACAGCCAATCTGGGGACTGGGCTCTCTGAACCCAGTAATGCCATACCCTGTCAGGTGGCATGTCATATATACTACATCCTGGACAAACTTCAACCCCAATCCCTGCTGCTACTATTGATAATACCCCTGAAGATGTTCCTGATAGTTTTGACCAATTCTTTACTGAGACATTTCAGGCCCTAGCTAGCCATCTACCTCCTAGCTCCCCTGGTCCTGAAAGTAGCACCCCTAGAAACCTACTTGCATTCAGCTGTCAACCAGTCGCCACTTCACTTCTCCGTACCTTGATTGAAACAGTGAAACCCACTACACTTTCTGCTGATCAACTCCCTGCCGAGTACCTATCAAAATCAGATGTTGCTATTGCTTACCCCATCTCAAAGGTAATCAAACGAACCATGGTAGAATCTAAATTTCCCACCATCTGGAAAATGTCATATGTAATCCCACTTCACAAAGGAGGCAGCTCTACTGAATTCTCCAATTATAGGCCAATAGCTATACTCTCTCCACTTGCAAAGATTATGGAAACATTAGTCATAGACAATTCATGCACCACCTAATCCAAAATCGCCTTATGGCAGACACTCAGCATGGCTTCCATCCTCATCACAGCACTACTTCAGGCCTCCTAGCCTTTACTAACATCATAAACCATACTTGCAACACTAATTATATATCCTCAGCCCACTTTTTGGATCTTTCCAAGGCATACGATATGATTGATCACCAACTTGTAATCCACACCCTGCAAACATTCTGGGCCAAATTCAGGAAGCCTCTGTGTAAGAGTAATAACTCTTACACGGAGGCTGCAGTTAAACGGTGTGATGTCAGCATGTCATGCATATGCATGAGGTGCATGAGGCATGCTGAATCACACTGTAACTCTTACACGGTCCGTGTAAGACAGTAGGGGGCGTGTCTGTAGGCTAAGCCCTGCAAGCGGACACACCCCCGGAAGTCTAGAATGGCAGAAAGTAAACAGCCACAAGAGAGGCCATGGAAATGTGAATAAACACACTACACAACACATGCCCCCACAGACCAGCAATGTAAAAAGTGAACAGATGCTATAAAATGAAAATGAAAACTGTTTTATTTTTTTTAAAACCCCGTAAATGTTTGCTACTGTGTGCGCTCGTGTGCGCGGGTGTGCTACTAGCGCAACTGCAGTTAGCAATCAGTGGGGAAAAGGATATAAGAACTAAATATGCAAAGTAAGCCAAGAAGTAATAGCATAGCGGTAGAGTTGTCGGCTTAAGAGCAAGCAGGCAAGGTTCGAGCCCACACAACAACCTTTTTTTTTGTAAATAAGCACTAAAAAGGCCCCTGACAGTATTGTACAAATGTAAAAGTATTTCCTTTTGTAAAATGGAATGAAATGGAGCATATATTTTCAAGTAATACAATAATAAAAATATTTAGAAATGTACTGATAGCTAAGCTGCTGTGAGACAGAGTGCCCGTAGCTGAGTAGTGTTTCAAAGGCTGCAAATTGCTTGCCCGTAGCTAAGCACTGGTTTAACAGGCTCAAACTGTGTGCAACTAGCTGTGCTTAGCTTAACATGCGTGTTACTAGCCAATTAAGGTTTAACCCAGTGCACACCGTTTGTGCGGAGGTGCGCGCCGCGCCCACAAGCTAACCGCCGGTGCGCATGCATTAGCTCCACGCAAATGAGCGCAGACCTGGTTTTAAGTGCTTAAAAGTGCCTTTGGCATGTTTGATTGACAGGTCCTGTACTCATTTCTAGACAGTCATAAAAATTAAAAATTAGTGGTCAGATTTGAACCAAGGATACCATGCACTAGAGTCAAGGTACTAAACCACAAAGCCATGACAGCAGTACTTAGAAATGCAGAAATAGCATATATATAGGATGTAATCCAAAATGGAGCATGATAAAGCAGTTTCTGTAAAGTAGATATAATTCCAAAATGACCAATCATAGAAATGTGTGGGAAAATCAGCATATATAAGCCTCATAGGTGGGAATACACAGCATAAACGATTGTAGAATAGACCTGCAGGCAGAATGAGTGGAGTAGGGGAGGGACATTGCTTTCGAGCACAGCGGTGGGGCATTGAGGAGTCCAGATACATGGTCTGGCTCCTAGTTCACCATCATGAGGCCCAACTCATGCAGGGCCAGGTCTCATGGGGAGCATACAGGGCGGAGGCATGGGACCAGTTGGCTCATGATCTCACTAGTGCTACTGGGATTCCATGTACTGGTGAGCAGGTCCGTCACCACCATGCGGACCTGAAGCGACGTAAACAAGACCAGTTGACCCAATGGATCCAGGAGGCCCGGGATATGCCCAATGCCCCACTACTGAGTAAGTTACATTTTACTTATGTATGTAAGGAATTCAACTAGCTGATACCATGGAGATGTGTATTCCAATATTACTTGTTTGGTATTACAGCTGCAGGTGTCCGCTCTGCGAATTGCAGGGCACATGACCACAGGCTGGTGCGGCTGTGCCACCATGCAGGTTAGTAACCCCACCTAGTACTTGTAAATAAATATTATAGTGTAGCACGTAGCAGAACACTGCAGTGTATTGATTAAAAGTAATAGAATGTGCAAGCAACAAGTGAAAGTCTGCAGGTATGGCTGCAACAAGTTCATCAGTATGCAAGTGAAACTGGAAATATAATTGATAGAAATAAATAGTTCTGTAATACAGATGTCCCACCATTAATTAAATGTAGTATAACCTGCAGTAGTCTCAAGAGTACAGCTTCAGAAGCTGAGTTAATCACATGTGAGATATATCCCTGTTGAAATGCTGAATCATGACAGAAGTGAGGCTGCTGGAAAGTGTTTGAATCACCACAGGTCTAATATGTGAACAAAGCCTAGAAGTACCAACCTGAACTGCGAAATAGCAGGATGTGTGAGAGTGACAGAAAGGGTCATGTATCAATAAATAAAGTAGTAATAACTCCTGAATATATAAGCCTCAGTGTGGTTCTACAGAACTAAATGCATGTGGGAATTAAAAATTAACATCCCAAACTGATTTTAGTGTGTCTGAATCTTGAATGTTTAAGCCAAAATCTGTATATGGTGATGACAGTCAACAATTTTCAGATAGAATGAATGATTGTCTGACATACTAAACATCCATAGTTGTCCCCTGCCCTGTCATCATAGTGTAGCAGGATGATGTATCTGATCAAATTCAAAATAACTAGGATAGTGATGTATCTGTAACAGGTCTAGCATGACAGTCAATTAAAAATCATTTGGAAACTATCACCCACAAGTTAATTGTGTTTCTATTACAAATGTATATTAATGTATAATTTATGAATGTGTCATCATTTTCTTCTCCACCCCACCCTATAATTGCAAATTAAAAAACTCACTAAATATTGGCATGTGAACATTTCATTAACCATGGACATTTGTCCTGTCGTTTCAAAAATATATGCATGTCCGTTGTTGCATGTGCCCTGTTCATACCTGCAAACCTGATGGCCTGTTGCCATTAATCAACCCTGCATGTTGTTTGATTGTGTATTTCTGT